>NW_010360523.1:158084-184189 GCF_000414095.1 Morus notabilis
TAAACTAATCTTCTTGTCTTTGGTTACTACCTTGAATCCATGCAAGACTATCTCTAATTCTTTTAATGTGATTACCCATTTCTTTTAAACCGGATTTAACTATTAAATTGATTACATGACATGCATAACGTTGGTGGAAAATAGTACCGTCACCGAATAGACTTAAATTATTTTCAAAAAATTCAATTGCTTTTGTATTGGCACTAGCATTATCTAATGTTATAGCCATTACTTTATCTCTTAAACTAAATTCATCAATTACATTTAAAATTGTGTTATATATTAAATCTGCGCTATGTGATCCTAGAACACATTTAAAACCTAATATTCTCTTATCTAAATCAAATCCTTTAAAGTAATGTCCGGTTACAGCTAAATAATCTTTATTGGCAATGGCAGACCAAATATCTGCCGTTAACGCAACGCACCCGCTAGTCGAGTGTAAAAGGTTTATTAATGCATCTTTTTCTTTTTTAAATAATTTTAATAAATCTTTTCTAAGAGTAGTTTTTGAAGTGAACTGTGCATTAGGATTGTGTACAACCTTAATATATCGTTGCCAATTAGGATGCTCTACAAAACTAAGTGGTTGATCTAAAGCAGCTATCATTCGCGCAACTTCCATACGATCTTCTTGCGGATCGTATTTCCAAGTGGTTAGACCACCGGTTGCGCGATCAAAAGATAATTGTGTTTGGCGGAGTTCGGGTCCGCTAGATTGGCTAAGCTTTTGAAGACACTTTTCAGAGTGTCGTCTTAAGTGTGTGGTGCCGTGAATAGTGTCGCCTTGTAATTTAGATAAATAATATTTACACTGAGCTATATGTTTAGTGTTACCTTCATTATCCACCTCGTCAATTATGTCGAAGTGATCCCAAACTGTCGAGGTACGCTTGCATTTCCTCCTGGAGGTTGCAACACTTGCTGACGCAGACGCAGACGCACTCGCACTCGCCGCCGCTTCTCCACGCCCACTATTGCGACCACGACCTCCAATATGTCCACCATGGCTTGGATTAGTAGATTGCTGCGTAACAAACTCATTAGTGGGAAATTGATCTTCTTCTACATTATGTTGGGCATCAACGGGAATACCACTATAACAAAAAGGATCCATTATAAAAAAATAAGATGAATTTGTGAGAGAGAGAGCTTTAGAAAAATTGTGGGAGAGATTGAGAGAAATTGAGAGAAATTGAGAGAGATTGAGAGAAATTGAGAGAGATTGAGAGAAATTGAGAGAGATTGAGAGAAATTGAGAGAGATTGAGAGAAATTGAGAGAGATTGAGAGAAATTGAGAGAGATTGAGAGAAATTGAGAGATAGAGAAATCTTGGGGTTAAAAAATGATTTTTTTTAAAAAAAAAGGGGATAAATGGCTATTTTTTGAAATTCGGGCAGTCGGGTAACCTCGGGCAATTCGGGTTTTCGGGCAAAATTCAAAAAACTAGCCGTTTCGGGTATTTCGGGCAGTCAGGCAACTCGGGTTTTCAGGCAGAATTCGGGTAAAAATTCAAAAAACTAGCCGTTTTCAGGTATTCGGGCAATTCGGGCAGGCGGGAAAAATTCAGACAAAATTCAAAAAAATACCCGTTTGAGTGAATTCGGGCAGCGGGTTCGGCACTTCGGGCACACTAATTTTTCAGGTCAGGCAATTCGGGTAGTTCGGGCATGGTCGGAAAAATTCAAAAAAATCCCGGCGGACGGCGGTATACGGTGGTTAGACGGCGGCGGGCAAGTGTAGACATGTCAAATTCGGGCTGCCCGAGCCCGAACCCGAAAATCTAGCTTGGGCGGGCGGGAAATGGGCTTGCCCGCCCGAGCCCGAAAAAATTCGGGCTTCGGGCAGCCCGCCGACCCGAAGTTTCGGCACTAATCTTACCAAACCAAAAAAAAAAGAGGACAACATGCAGTACCTGACATATTTAAATAGCTTTAAATTCAATTGTAGGATGTATCACTTCCTACCTTTTTAATTTTTGACTCTTAGATTGACTGAATGAGAGGTTGTCTTATCTTTGAAAAGTATTTATTGCGTTTGGTATGATGGTCTAAAACGTGAAAAATAAAAATAAAAACAACTTCAAACACGCATCTTACCAAACCAAAAGAAAAGAGGACAACATGCAGTACCTGACATGTTTAAATAGCTTTAAATTCAAATGTGGGATGTATCACTTCCTTCCTTTTTAATTTTTGACACTTAGATTGACTGAATGAGAGGTTGTCTTATCTTTGAATAGTATTTATTGCGTTTGGTATGATGGTCTAAAACGTGAAAAATAAAAACATAAACAACTTCAAACACTCATCTTACCAAACCAAAAGAAAAGAGGACAACATGCACTACCTGGCATATTTAAATAGCTTTAAATTTAAATGTGGGATGTATCACTTCATGCCTTTTTAATTTTTGACTCTTAGATTGACTGAATGACAGGTTGTCTTATCTTTGAAAAGTATTTATTGCGTTTGGTATGATGGTCTAAATTAGTATGATTCTGATTGTAGAATTGAAATCATGATTCATTATTTGAATTTAGGGTTTAAATTATAGTTTTAGAATTAGAATCAGAATTAAGGGATTTGAACCATCTAAAACCATAAAATAATATGAATTTTAATTTAAAACATCACATTAAAATTAAAATCTTAAATCAAAACTATCTAAATTAAACACTAATTTTTAAAAATTCATTTTTTACTTTTTATAAATAAATAAATATTTAAATCATAATCATAATTCTGACTTTAGAACCGTCGTACCAAATAATCTAGTTAATGTACGTTTTTTAGTTTTTGTCTACGCGGTATTCATGATGAGTGAGTCGTTGACGTTGGACATGGACTTTTTTATATACTAGCAAAGGTAGCACATGCAATACATGTGCTCAGTGAGGATATCAGTAAATAGGAAACGGTTAGCAGACGTTTATAAGGTTAAGGTAGATGGTTGAATAAAATCCTAAAAGCATGTTACTAATTTACGATTTGGCATCTGAGTTTAGCTTTTTAGTAGTTTTTTTTTTAACCTGTATTGCTGTTTAGTAGTTTGCTGCTTCCTATAGTTCATTATTGTTTTTGCCCTTTTTTAATTTTTGACTCTTCGATCGACTAAATGAGAGGTTGTCCTATGTTTGAAAAGTGTTTATTGTGTTTGGTATGAGAGTCTAAATCAGTATGGTTTTGATTATAAAATTAAAATCATGATTCATTGTTTGAATTTAAGGTCCAAATTATAGTTTTGGAATCGAAATTAGAATTAGAGAGTTTGAACCATCCAAAACCATAAGGAAAGATGATTTTTAAGGTGATTTTGATTTACAACATCACATCAAAAGTAAAATCTTAAACCATATGTCACGCCCCGGGGCAGGGGTTAGTGACGTGGAGGCTCAATTAGGAGTTAAATATTTAATAATTAAAACCAATAGTGAAATACTAAAGAAATCTCCAAACGAGCCTTACTATTTTACCAAAAATAAATTACAAGAACATCTCAAGAGGCTAAAACTCCCGCCTCTCACATCGTTCAGGGCTTCACCTACAGGATCTTCAGTATTGTACATACATGAACATGTAAATAACATTACAGACATCAACTACAGTCTAGAGATCCAAATATCAGAGTTTACAGAATTTACAAATTCTTACATTCGTACACCAGGAGGATGAACACAATCTTCTCTTAATCGGGTGGTAGCAACTCAGCTACTCCGTACTGCTCCTAGATTCGCCTGGGAGGGGTTTAACATTTATAAAATAATAAAACGTGAGCGAAATGTCCAGTAGGATATATTTTGAAATAACTTTATAAATAAATAAATAAATGGGTAAGCAAGTAAATAAATAAATGAATGAATAAATAAGACATTCAGTTCTAACACAATAGCCGGAACCTCACATCCTTTTTCTGAAAGCAATATAACAGAAAATCTCTGTATTACAGGCATCAGCAAGTAATTTATACTATGATAAATTACTTACACAACCACGTGCACAAGCCTAATCAATCCCGGGCCAGGTTTCGGGTTCTACCCCCAATGATGCACTCTCCACATCCTATCTAGGCCATCAACCGATTTACCGATTCATAAGATCTTTTGTCTTAAGAAATCATTCATTAAACTTTATGAAACAGTTCCTTATAATTCCAATAGCTAAAATCAAGCTATTATTTTTTAAACATGCTTTTCTTTCGCAAACATGTCCTTTCTTTAAAACATTTGCAATGCCAAAACTCTTTGAAAATAGACTCACAAAGAAAGGGGTAAGGAATCCTACATCGTAAATATTAAACATGTGGCTAACGTTACTCTATTCTAGCTTTTGCTTCCTTAAAGCTCCTCAATCCGAGTCCTCAGCTAGCACTAATACAAAACCACACTTTAGGATCCAATTCACATTCCTAAAGCAATTTCAATCTCAATTATACCATTCGATTTCCTATTAGTGTGCCATAATTCAATTACTGGTTTCACAAACCATTTCATGTTTCAAATCATCATTCCAAGGGTTTTCAATCTTAAAACATGGATTAAAAAAGCTAATCCATTTACTCTAGGTCTCCAAATGAAGCTAATTTGGGTTCTCCTCGAAAACTGAGGTCAAAACAGGGTCAACCCCAGTGTACACCGGTCGACCGGTAATAGAGCAGTGCAACACCACTAGTCGACCGGTGGTGTGCAATTCGATCGACCGCATGGGTCGACCGGTGGACTCAGTGCAATCTGGTCGACCGCACAGGTCGACCTATGAAGAACAATAGGGCGAGGAACTCGCCAAACTAGTCTGAAAACCTGCAATTTCGATTCCAAATCGAAATATCTCAAAGGAAAACCACTAGATCCGGGTTCTAAGTACTAAATCAAGTCCAAAAAACCCAAGATCTCCAATTTCTACCATGGTTTTACTCAAAATCCATCAAAATCCATTTCAAACCAAAAATAAGTTTTTTAATTTGAAAAATCAGAGTTTCAAGAGAAGTTTTTCAGAAATCTTACCTCGAATTCTTCTCTCGGCGTTGAAAACTTCTTGAAATCCTTCTTTGGTTTGAAATCCAGTTGGTTTGAGACAAGAAATGGAAGAGAGAGAGTGAGAGTGAGAGAACGAGAGAGTGAGAGTGAGAGAGAGAGTGAAGTACGCACGAGAAAGAAAAAGGAAAGAAAGAAAGGAAAAAGGGAAGAAAAAGAAAAAGGAAAAAGAAAATGAAAAATGCATATGTCCAATATTTAAAATAACAGTCCAGAAAATGTGTCCACACACACTTCTAGGTAAAAATGTAATTACTGAGAATATTTAAATACATTAGAATTATTTAAATTCACACTTCAGAAACATTTAATAGGCAATAATTTATTAATTAATCCAGATTAGGCACACTAATAAATCTTAATTACATTAATTAATCTCATTTAATTCTTCAGAATGTTACACCATAAGTATTTAAATTAAACACTAATTTTTTTAAAACTAATTTTTATTTTTTATAAATAAAAAAATATTTAAATCATAATCATAATTCTGACTTTAGAACCCTCGTACCAAATAATCTAGTTGATGTAACGTTTTTTTAGTTTTTGTACGTTGGACATGGACTTTTTTTATATACTAGCAAAGGCGGCACATGCAATACACGTGCTTAGTGAGGATATCAATAAATAGGAAACGGTTGAGTAGACGTTCAACGTAAGGTTAAGGTAGATGGTTGAATAAAATCCTAAAAGCATGTTACCGATTTACGATTTGGCATCTGAGTTTAGCTTTTTAGTAGTTTTTTTTTTGTTTTTTTTGTTTTGTTTTCTATCTGAATTGTTGTTTAGTAGTTTGCTGCTTCCTATAGTTCATTATTTTTTTTTGGCCTTTATGTTTTGTTTGCTATATAATAAAAGTATTAAGTAAAATGGAAGCATAAATGAAAAATAAACTCTCGAGAAATATGGTGAAAATGGAAGCGCCGAACACAAGAGCATGAATCAATTTAATTGAGACTTTGAGAAGCTAGCAAACAATGTCCTTCTCCACTCAGCCACACTAAAAGTTTCTATTAAAATTAATAATAAAATAAAATAAAACATAAAAGTATACCAAAGCAATGCGTTTAGTTAGTTTAGTTAGTAGATTCGTGTCATAGTTCGGATAATGATTCGTGACTTGTTACAGTATTTTATTTCATAAAAAACACACGTAAATTAAAAATAATTCCAAATCTATGAATCAAACGTGAGACTGTGAGAAAGAAATCATATTTTTCTCAAACGTATCTCAGAAAATGTCAATTCCCTTTCTCATCTTTTTAATTTTAATAAGATGCGCGCTTTAATTATTAACAATTACTTGATGATTGCATTTAAATTGACTCTGTTCTCAAGATTTTCTATTTATTTTATTTGATTTTTAGTTGAATTTTTATTTATTTGATTTTTGGGTTATTTTAGCTTATTTTTGTTAGTTTAATTTAATTAAATTTAATATTTATTTTACTTAGAGCACGTTTGGTTGGAGGATTCAAACTATGTGATTCGAATTATTTTCGATTTACGTGAATTTTTTATGAGAAAAAATACTATAACAAACCATGAATCATGATTCAAATCAAAAAACGAATCCCTCTACCAAACATCCTCTAATTTCCGCTCTATTTATCTATTTGTTCTTATTTTATGTAGTTAATTTCGTGAAGAGGCATAGTATGGTAAATTGGGGGCTGAAATCGGATTAATAAGCAAAAAGTTGACGAGAATTCTGTATTGGAGCACAACCAGTCGCGTCTTCCTTCTCCCACCGTCCCACGTACACTCGCATCCAGAGCCGTTGATCAAGTCCAAAACCCATCAAAATGCGTGTGTAGCTTCCGTCTCCAGCTTATGCGCGTTACAAAGCTGGCTGACAGCTCCAGAAGTGTGTCTGATTTCGTGCTTCGCGTCCCAGTATCATTCACGTACGACCATGTTTAGGACCAACAGATGTTCGCCACGTGTCCCAGGGAATGTTTGGTTAGAGAATTCAAACCATGATTTGAATCATGATTCATGATTCGTTACAGTGTTTTCTCTCATAAAAGATACACGTAAATCAAAAATAGTTCTAATCACATGATTATAATCTATGAACCAAACGTCTCCTAAATGTCTCGTTCATTTTATTAATTTGAGTTTAAAATTTGAGTTTTATTACAGTAAAAAGCTCTAAAAAATAGTCACATCTAATTTTTTTACTACAGTAAAAAGCTCTCACATAAAGTCACATGCCAACTCAAATTAAAAATTCGAATTAGCGAACTAAACGGACCCTTAGTATTATTCATTAATTTAAAATTTTAATTCTAGTTTTATTACAATTAAAAATTTTTATAAAAAATTATTTTTAATTTTTTATACTATAATTAAAAGTTCTCACATTAAATTACATTCAGCTTAAATTAAAACTCGAATCAACGAATTGAACAAGGTTTAAAACTCTTAGAGGGACCAACAGAGAAGAACAAACTTCTCCGAGAAGCTTCTTTAAGGCATTTAGTATATATAATAGATATATATATATATATACATATGTATATATTTTGTTGCTTGATATTCTTTATTTCGGTGATATTCACACTAGATGTTTATAATTTCTTAATCACCATGCTCAATATATGTTCTCTTATTATATTATGTTGATGTCTCTTTTTTTTCCCACTTTATTTTATTTTTATTTTCCTCAAATTATATTCGAGTATTAAAATACCTTTCCTTCTAGAAAGTTTTCCCTATTGAAATTTTTTTTTTCCAAATATTTCCGCATTTAAATCTTTTTCTTGCAACCGTGTAGATTTTATCATTTTTTTTTTCAAATGTGTTCTTTCTAAGTATTTATGTTAGTTAAATATTATTTATATAACCCTCTCAAATACTATTTTCACCATCAATGCCTAGTGAGATCGACAATGACATCTTGGCGGCGGTAGACGCAGGAGATCAACAGCGGCGAAATCACGATCTTCTCATTGTCACGATGACCTTCCTCATCGAACTACAAGATCCATTGCCCGCGAACATTGTACCGTGGTCACCATTGCAAGAATGACGCCGCGAAGCACAAACTACCTTGACGGCAACGAAAGCCCTAGACGGGAAGTGAAAGAGTGGAGGAGAGAGAGCTATCGTGAGGAGGAGGAGGAGAGAGAAAGAGAACAAGAGGAGAGAGAGAGAACAGGAGGAGAGAGAAAGAGAACAGGAGGAGAGAGAGAGAGAACAAGAGGAGAGAGAAAGAGAACAAGAGGTCTTAGAGAGAGAGCATTTGAGTGAGAAGAAATGAGAACAAAGAAAGAAGATGGAAAATTATAACAAACGGTAAATTCAAAAAATAAATGGTTTGTTTTTTGAGTGAAAAATTTTAAAAAATATAATTTGAGTTATAATTTTATTTGAGTTCATGTTTTTTTAAGTTTAAATTCGAGTTTAGGACTAAAACTTAAGTTTAAGTTTTCCCTTCAACTCGAGTTCAGAAACTCGAATTCAAATTAATGAACAGTATTTTTTCTATTCTTAAAAATGCTATAACTTTTTTGTTTTAATTCTGATTGAGATGATTTTTTTTTCTATGCGTTGACAACAAAAAGACGAATAAAATCTGACCATATACCCTATTAAAATTGTTCATCAGCATTGAGTTTTTATTAAAATACTATATAAATACAAATTCAAGTTTTGACTCACTCAAACACAAACTCAAAAAAATTCTTATCTCAAACCATAACTCAAATGTATACAACCAAACACAAACTCAAGTTACAAGTTTAACTCAAATTATAACTCAAATTCAACTCAAAAATTATACTCAAGTTAAACTCCAAAAGAACAAACACAAAAAGTTTTAAATTGAATTTGGCTTGTTAATTAATTATAAGTACTAATCATTATTAGATAGGCTTTTTTTTATGGAAGGTAAATTGAATTTGGTTTGAACAATTGGCTTATTTACTATAATTTTCCTTTTCAAATTCTCCTAAAATTTACTTCGGTTGTCCAGTGGTGGAGCCACAGGCATATGAGTGGGGACGTGCCCCCACTTACATTTTGAAATTTAACATAATTTTTTGTGAAAAATTTCAATTGTGTTCTCATTTTGTAAGAAAAATTATGATGGTGATGCCCCAACTTAGTAGTTTAAATGATGATGACGCCTCTACTCAATAGTTTAAATACAAAACTATATCCCATTAATTTTATCAATATTAAATTATCTCCAATTTTTTATAGTGCCCCCTGTTAGAAATATTTTTTGATTCTGTTGTTGCAGTTATTCGAAACGTATTAAAAACTCAATACGTAATAACGATTTTATAGAATAAAATTACAGAAATTTAAAATCTCCCCGAGAACTATCATGTTAGTTTATAACTTGAGAACCAATATAATAGTTTTATACTATGAACGGAAAAAAAAATGTAGATGAAAACAACGAATCAAGACAAGTATATAGGCCTGAGTCGGACGGGCCAAATTCTGATGCTGACCAACAAGTTGGCTCTTGCGCAAGATGCCATTAATTAAAAAAAGAAAAAATGTTAATGATCGTGTGGGCCACGAAAGTTGAAACAAATGATCATGTTGAAACAAATGATCATGTTGTAACAAAAGAGCACAAGCACAACAACAATTCTTCTAGCAATTACGAAGGTTCAATGGATTTGTAATGAATTTGCTTACATCTAGGGGAAAACATTGGAAGAGATTTAATATAATATATAAGTTCTAGCTAGACAGGACGTCATAGTGCACTATACCGTTAATCATACTAGGTATCAGATTGGACGTTGGCCTCTTTAAGTCAGCAAAACATTTCATGAGATGATAAGAATGTCGTTTTGATTTCCCCTTGACGTGGGACTGACGGCGGCTGCAAGAGTTCTTCTGGCGGCGATTGTTCTCGTGACAACGGCGGCGGAGATTCGAACAGATTTGGTTTGAGGTTAGTTTACAAAGTTGGGGATGTTTTTTGATTTAGGGTAATTATTTTAGAATTTCCAAGAAACTAGGGATTAATGTAAAAAAAAAAAAAAAACAATATTAATTATGTTCAGATGAATAAAAAATTAAAAATTTGTGTAAAATTTACCTAATTTGTTAACGTAAATTCTATGAAAATTTTGTGTAAATAAAGAATTTATACGGGAAATCCAAAATTCAACTAGATAACACGGATTGTGTAAATGTAAGATTCACCGTTACTTAAAAATTCATCAGAGAATACAAATGGTCTTATAAGGGTAAAATAAAGGATTTATATTGTAAATATAAGATTTTACCAAATAACACGGATTGTGTAAATAGAAGATTTGTACCGTAACTTCAAGATTTACCAGATAATACGGATTATATTTTGATGGCAAAAATTTAGGGTATAAATCCATGATAAGCAACAAAAAAAAAGGTACGTGAGAGATTTAAAAGAAAAAAGAAAATAATAGAATGGTCAATGTTTGTATCGTTTCTCCGTTCTCGGGAAATACTTGGTACCAATATCAATATGCATGCATGCTTTTGTCAACTTTAAAAGAGTGTATAGGTAGAACTACCAGATTTCCAATATACGCTAATTTAGTCAACTTTAAAATGACATGTTTTATATAGCAAGTAGCAACTGTCGATATACATATATATATGTATATATATTTGTCAGATTTTCATGAATATGCATGTTAATATAGTCAAACTTAAAATGATCACATACGCATTTTATATAGCAACCGAAGATATATATTATTGCTACAAATTTTCAATATGCAAGTTAATATATTCAAATTGCATGTTTTATATGGTAGTTGTTTTCCACGTATTATTGGTACACGTTTTGACCAATATGCATGTTAATATAGTCAAAACTTAAAATGACGCGTTTTGTGTATTTTATGGCTACAGATTTTCAATGTGCATGTCAATATATTCAAATTGCGTGTTTTATAAGGTAGTTGTTGTCCGCGTATTATTAATTGCTACACATTTTGATCAATATGCATGCTAATGTTGTCAAACTTAAAAATGACGTATTTTGTATAGCAACTGTATATATATTTTATGGCTACAGATTTTCAATATATGCATGTCATAATATTGTCAAACCTAAAATTGCATGTTTTCTGTGGTAGCTGTATTCCTTATAAAGCCATTTTCAATTTTATGATGTGACTGCAATACGTGTATTGACAATTTGTCATACGTTTCATTCCGTACTTGGATAACTAAACGACATTGCTAGTCTTAACTAAACAACGTTTGATTGAATGGAAGTCTCTTTCTATAGGAGTACAGATGTCATGCATATATTAAAAGAAAAGAAACATTCAATGAAGGCATTATTTGGTAATTAATTATTATTTCTCCCACTCTCTCTCCAACATATAATTAGATAATTAATATAAGGTGACAGACCCTATTTTAATTTCAAAAATATTAAAGTCAGCCACCTGACCGGCCCTTCTAGATGTCGACCTTTTAAAGAAAAAGTTTCACACGCTAAAAAGTTTCACACGCCTTTTTTTTTTTTGTTTGCTACTGTTGTCTTGTTCTTTTATGATGAAATTTAAAATAAATTTTAACTCGAGTTACAATTTTATTTAAGTTTGTATTTTTTTATAAAATTTAAGTTTGAACTCGAATTTAGTATTAAACTCGAGTTTAAGTTTTTCTTTCAACTCGAGTTCATAAATTTGAACTCATGTTAACGAATAATATTTTTATATTCTTTAAAATGTCATAATTTTTTTGTTTTAATTCTGATTGAGATGATTTTTTTTCTATGCATTCACAACGAAAAAATGAATATAACCCCACCCATATACCCTATTAAATATTTTCGTCACTATTGAGTTTTTATTAAAATACTATATAAATATAAATTTAAGTTTTGACCCACCTAAACACAAACTATCTATTTGAATCATAACTCAAATATGCACGTCCAAACACAAACTCAAATTACAACTTAAACTCAAGTTATAACTCAAATTCAACTCAAATTATAACTTCAACTCAAGTTATAACTCAAACTCAACTCAAAATTATCACTCAAGTCACCCTAACTCAAAAATGTAAAAGAACAACCCCATATTCACGTCATATTTACCTTAGCGTGAGAACTTTCATATTTATAATAAACCAAATACTTTTATGATATTTCTCTGGTAAATCCTATTTTAGACTTATCCAGTCTTTTTTTTTTCATAGCAAAAAAAATCTTTTTTATGGTGAATTGAGTATTCTTTATTAAATAATTTTTCCATTAAAAATAATTTTATTAATGAGTAATTTGGTAATAACAAATTGCATTAAATAATAGTGTGTGAAAAATAGAATGAAGAAGGTTAATAGACGCACTTTTAATATTATTAGAACTTAACCAGTCTAAAAATGATACGTAAAAGAAAGAGAGAGGGGAGACATAAAAATAAAAAAAGAGTGAAATGGAAAAACAAATTCAGATTTTTAAGAATCTACTATTTGCTAACTACTAATTAAAATAATTATGCTATTTACTACTCTAACCTTAAAAAATAGCTCTATACTACAATTTCTATATAATTTAATTTTGGGAGAAAGAGATAAATAGGCTAAGACTTGAGATGAATTAAAATTAATAGGCTAATAATTTACATAAGTTAATAAATAAGCCAAATTACTGTTTTCGTCCATAATTTGTTTGGTTATGAACCATAACTTGACAAATTATTGTCCATAATTGTCCATAACTTGTCTGGCTATGAACCATAACTTGACAAATTTATTCATAACTTATCTAGTTATGAACCATAACTTAACAAATTATGATCTATTAATTTCTATAACTAAAAATTGGCCTATATACTTTTATAAACTTTTCATATTGGCCTATTTTCTACTATTTCCCTTTAATTTCCCTATCCTCTTCGAAGACAAACCGCAAGCCCATCAACTCCTAATTACTTCAAGGTCAGCCCAATAAAGTTTCGACAAATCCCAAGCCCGTCAATTTAACTACGCGTTCAATTTTTCTCATTTGCCATGTCCATACCTATTATTTATATCATTGTGACATTATATTTTATCTTCATTAATTAAATTACAATTGTTTATTTTTTATTAAAATAGCATAAATAATATTTTTTTATTATTTTAATGGTATTTTTGGCTTTTTTCTATTTTTCTTCTCTAGGGCCATTTATAAGAGTTTGTGCTTTTACTTTTAAACAATAGAAGAAGAGAAGCATGGGGTAAGACTTTTTAATTTGTGTTTGATTAGTATATGGAAAATAATCTTTCTGTTTTAGAAGAGTTTTTAAACATGTTTGATAAATAAGTCAAAAATTCTTATTGTTACAAAATGTAATGTAATTAAAGGATATGAATGGAACTTTTAATTTTTTTGTTCTTAAAAAGGTGAATTAAAAAACCTTTTATAAGTTTTTTTTTTTTTTAAACATCTAGAAGATTGTTTGTCCCAAAACAGCTTTATAAAAATCAAACGCACTTTTTTGCTGTCTATCCAAAAAGTGTCAAAAGCACCTTTTGGGCTAAATAAGCCTAAAGAAACGTTTATATTAATAGATAATAATTTTAGTCTTGTTCTTTTAATTTTGACAAACTAATCTCAAATTATTTTGATATTAACAATTAAAACTTTCTTGTCTATTCCTGTCAAATTTCTCAAGAAAATCACATTCAATCATTTTCATTAAAAAATTAAAAGACAAATTTCCCGAATCATTTTAAGATCTATTGCCAAAAAAAAAAAAGGAGAAAACCCTAGAGAAAAGAACATAATTATTTATGTATAGTATACTATAATATATAATTTTAAATAAAAATAATTTCAATAATATGTAAGTATAATAAATTACAATATTATGTATGAAAATTTAAAACTACCTTTCTTTTATTTTTAACATAATGCTTATGATTATATCGATTATTTATTTTACAATGAAAATAACAAATCTAGTAAATGGGGTTCACAAGTATTTCGAACCTCACCCGTTACGTACCCCGTCAACTTATACGGGTCAGTGGGGCATGGATGGTAAATGTTTTTGTTCGCAGGGTTGGTTGGTAGGAAGACCAGCCTCCCAAAACTATCTCGTGCCATCCCTAATTTAACCCGCAAAGGTTTACAGAATTTGAGGATCGTTTTGTCGAATGTAATTAGTATTCAAATAATATCAATCTCTACATCGCCATTGTTTCTAAAGAAACTCCAAAATGAAGAAGTGAAATTGTAGAAAATAGGCTTATATTTAAATTTATGTTAGTAAATAACCTTTACTAATGTACAGAGATTATGTATGTTTTGAATTTTTCATTTTCTAATTTACTTTTTTTATTTTTTTTATTTTTTATTTTTTATTTTTTATTTTTTCTCATCATTCCAGATTTTATTCTCTCTTCTCTTTCTATTTGTCATTCACGAGTATGCTATTCTCTCTCATCACCTCTCTCTCATTGCCTGCTGTTATTTCCTCCAATCGCCGTCATAAAAAATCGCGAATTACAAATTTAAAAGTGTAAATGATATAAGTGATTTTAATTTTGCTTGTAACTTTAGAATTTATCATCATAACATAATTTTTGTTCTTTATAAATTATAGATTTACACGATAATTTAAGATTGTGTTATTTGTAAATTTTGGACTTACAGTAAATTCAATATTTACTAACATTACATAATTTTTATTTATTCGTAAATCTTGAATTTACACGATAAATTTAAAATTTATCATTAAGACATATATTATGTTTATTTATAAATCCTGAATTATAAGTGTTGAGAGCGAGGATATAGAGAGCGTGGATGAGACAGGTGAATTTTAGAAATTCATTTCTTATTTTCTTAATTAGAGGTATTTTTAAAATATTAATTTAGTGTAAATACACTGATTATTAAAGTCCTATTTATTTCATTAATTTTAATTTAAAATTTGATTTTATTACAGTAAAAAATTATCAAAAATAATTATATACTTTTTTATTATAAAATTCTTACATAAAATTACATATTAACTCCAATTAAAAATTTAAATCAACGAATTAAACAGGCCTAATTATAAACCTTAACCAATTTAATTTTAGGGAGAAAGAGAGAAATATGCCAAGACTTGAGATGAATTAAAATTAATAGGCCAATAGTTTACATAAGTTAATAAATAAGCAAAATTACTGTTTTTATCCATAACTTGTCTGGTTATGAACCATAACTTGACAAGTTTATCCATAACTTATCTGATTATGAACCATAACTTAATAAGTTATGATCTATTAATTTTTATAACTAAAAATTAGTCTATATACTTTTTAAATTTTTTATATTGGCATATTTTATTCTATTTCCGTTAATTTTACTGCCCCCAACCTGGCCGCGAAGAAAAGATCAAAACACGGTCGGTATTTGGTATTAACTTTCGCTTCCATCGAAAATTTTTTTCCATAACTTGATTGTTGATATCTCAATCTCGCTCCATTTCCCAGTCCAAATGGAATAATGGAGCTTCCAAATCACAAATTTTTCTTCCTGAATTTGGTCCCAAAATCTCTCGCGCAATCATAGATTCTGCGCGCAAAGTAAAGGTTTTTGAGGTGATTTCCGTACAAGATGATGGTGGAGGATCTCGGCGTCGAAGCCAAGGAAGCGGCGGTCCGTGAAGTCGCGAAGCTCTTGCCGCTGCCGGAGCTCCTACAATCCATCGCTTCCATTAAGGCCGATTACATCACTCGCCAGCAGGTATGGTTTTTGCCTCTACCAATTTTGTTTATTTTTATTATTTATTTATTTATTTATTTTTTGTAATTACGTTTTGTAATGGTCGAGATTTTTGGAGATAACTGATCCAGTGCCAAATTTCTATGTTCATGTCAAAATTTAGCAAAAATTGAATCTTTCCTTTATAATTTCGAAGCTCAAAAATATGTGACAAATACTAGATATATTGGAGTATGAAATGGAAGAACATATCAAATGTGCTATTTTTGTACTATATTTGCCCTAATATAGCATTGGGATTGACATTTATGTTGGAGATGATCTGTAAGTTATTATTCTTATTCTCAGGCAAATGATGCACAGCTTAGTACAATGGTTGCAGAGCAGGTGCGTATTTAAACATAGAAATCTAAGCTTCAGATATATATGCGTGTGTGTTTATACATATACATATTAATGTGTGAGTATGGTTATATATATGTATCTATAGTACTAGTAGTCTCACATTTTTAGTTGTTTAGTAAGTATACAATTCTTTTCGGCAACAGGTTGAACAGGCGCAAGCTGGTCTTGAGTCACTAGCCTTTTCGGAGAAGACAATAAACCATCTTCGTGATAACTTTCTTTCCATTGAAAAGTACGTTTTGATGCAATGTATACAAGTTTAGGATGTTTTCTATTGCTAAGAATTCAATGTTATAGGCTATGCTTTGATACACTATTTGCATGCGTAGCCCTTTTGGATGACTTAATTGTTGGGTCTGTCAGGTTATGTCAAGAATGCCAAAATTTAATCGATAACCACGATCAGATAAAGCTGCTTAGCAATGCGAGGAACAACTTAAATACTACACTAAAGGTCAGTTTGCTTTACATTGTATTAGTTTGTTTGTTCACTCTGCATGTGAGTTGGTGGGCGCGCTCCTATGTGCATGTGTTTGTTTCAGTTGCATCTGCATTATATGAAATCTCGATATGCTGATGTTTTCTGTTTCATGCTTATTTTCTTTCTTCATTGTATACTCTGTAAAATTCTGCTATAATCAGGTGCTCATTGCATACTCTGTAAAATTCTTTCTTCATTATATACTTTGTATACTCTGTAAAATTCTTCATTGTACACACACCCTTAGGGATTAGTCAGGTGCTCAAAGAGGCCTGGATACCCTAAGTTATCCAAAAAAAAAAAAAACTGCTATACTGAAAAAACTGTAATGTGACGAAGCCTAATCTTATTATCAGTTCAGTCAGGAAATTTTTTGCTATTAGTTTTATGGTAGGAAATGTGATATTGTTTGACCAGTTTCTTACTGGTCGGTATGTGGTTTCTTTGTAATTTGTTGTGATTTGCTAGTATGAGGTATAATCAAGATATGTGACGGATAAGGGACTCTTAATTCTTTTAATCGACTTCTTGTCTCTATGCTTGTTCTGTTGAATCTGTTCTCCAACTAATTTTTTGACTTATAATAGGATGTCGAAGGTATGATGTCTATTTCTGTTGAAGCAGCTGAGGCACGGGACTCATTGAGTGATGACAAAGAACTTGTCAACACTTATGAGGTAAACTAGTTTTACCTGTAACTATTTTGCTTGTTTGCTTATTCTCTTTAGGCCATAGTCTCTCTCTCCTTCTCTCTCTCTCTCTCTCTCTCTCTCTCTCTCTCTGTTTTGTTTTTGTTTTTGTTTGTTTTTTGGCGCCTGTTGCTTATCGTCTAAATTTACTTACTGATGCACAATGAAGTTGATAAATTACGTCATTACATTGTCTATATTGAGTCTGGTCTTTCTCACCGTCATTGATTTGTCATAGAGGTTAACTGCTCTTGATGGAAAGCGGAGATTTGCATTAGCAGCTGCAGCATCACACAAGGAAGAAGTTGGCAGACTAAGGTGTTCTTTACTCTATTTTTCTGGTGGCATTTTATGCTCTTACAAGTTATAATTCAACTACTGTAAAAGAATGTGAAAGCTGGAATATTGCTTTCTATTTTCTATATTGAATGAATAATTCGGTACACTAGGGTTCCTAATTTATAATACAACTATGAAAATTAAATCAGGAAACAATCTATCCTGAATAGGGAACATTATCCCTAATAATAACTAACATTATCCCTAACCATAAATTCTGGATTTTAACACTCCCCCTCAAGTTGGATCATATATGTTAATCATTTCCAACTTGCTTAAGAAGTCATCGAATTTTTGTCTTGCGAGTCCTTTGGTGAAGATGTCTGCAACTTGATCTTGAGTAGGAACATAGGTCATACAAATGATTCCCTTCTCCACCTTTTCTTTAATGAAATGTCTATCCACTTCTACATGCTTGGTTCGGTCATGTTGGACTGGATTGAGTGATATACTAATTGCCGCTTTGTTATCACAGCAGAGTTTAACCGGGAATTCTACTGTAATTTGGAGCTCCTCTAGTAGTTTCCTCAGCCATAGTGCTTCACATATTCCTTGGGCAACTGCTCTAAATTCCGCCTCAGCACTGCTCCTAGCCACCACATTTTGCTTCTTGCTCCTCCAGGTGACTAGATTCCCCCATACAAACGTACAATATCCAGAAGTAGATTTCCTATCTTCAATTGAACCTGCCCAGTCTGCATCGGTATAGACTTCTATCCCTCTGCAGCCAGTCCTTTTGAAAAATAATCCTCTGCCAAGTGATCCTTTGAGATACCTAAGTATCTTGTATGCTGCCTCCAAGTGAGCTTCCTTTGGCGAGTGCATATGTTGGCTAGCCACACTAACTGCAAATGCAATATCAGGTCTAGTATGGAACAAGTATATTAGCTTGCTTACTAGTCTTTGATATCTGTCTTTATCAACCAACTTTCCATCGTCTACCATCTTCTTCCCTGTTTCAATCGGGGTGTCACTTGGTTTGCATCCAAGCATACCTGTTTCTGTGAGAAGATCAATGACATATTTCCTCTGGGAGAGATTGATTCCGTTCTTTGACCTAGCAACTTCCATTCCCAAAAAATACCTCATTTGCCCCAAATCTTTCACTTCAAACTCCGTAGCAAGAATACTATTCAACCTCTCCATTTCTGCTATATTATCACCGGTAAGGATTATATCATCCACATAGACTATTAGGATCGCCCTCTTCCCATCTTTGGCTTGTTTGAAGAACATGGTATGATCGGATTGACCCTGTAAATATCCTTGATCCTTGATCACTTTTGCAAATCTGTCGAACCATGCTCTTGGGGACTGCTTAAGGCCGTAAAGTGATCTCTTGAGTTTACACACCCGCTTGTCTTCCTGCCCTTTGCTGAATCCTGGTGGCATGTCCATATAGACCTCTTCTTCTAATTCTCCGTACAGGAAGGCATTCTTTGATGTCGAGTTGCAGAAGGGGCCAATCCAGATTAGATGCCAAGGATAGAAGAACCCGAACCGTGTTTAGCTTTGCCACAGGAGCGAATGTCTCGGTGTAGTCGATGCCATAAGTTTGTGTGAAACCCTTGACGACAAGTCGAGCTTTGTATCGTTCTACTGTTCCATCCGCTTTGTATTTGAGGGTAAATACCCACTTGCAGCCCACTGTTTTCTTCCCTCTCGGCAGCTCTATTACAGCTCTATTACATCCCACGTCTCATTTTTCTTCAAAGCTTTCATTTCCTCCATGACAACATTTCTCCACTCCGGAATGGCTAGTGCCTCTTGCACATTCTTTGGAATTTCTGTGTTGTTGAGATTAGAGACAAAGGCTTGGAAACCATTAGACAAGTTTTCTTGTGACACAAACTTGGAGATGGGATGAAGTGTACATGACCGTGGTTTTTTTCTGTGAGCTATGGGAATATTAATATCCGGGATTTCAAGGGTATTAGAGATACCTTCTTCTGAGATGGTCTCGGTCATACTTGGATCTATCACCGGGTTGGATTCTCTTGGTGCTTCGGAAGTGAGGTTGTCTTGATATTTTGACTTTGGCCTTCTTGAGTAGACAAGCAGCTCCCTGTTCTTTTGCTTTCCCACATCTCCCCCTGAGTTCAAGTGTCCTTCTGTATATGGCATATTAGAATGAGAAGGAAAGGTGGTGGTGTTTTTAGTGTTTACGATAGACTCAGAAGGAAGAAGTTAAGAGTCCACAAAACGATCTTCATTAGAGATCTCCCCCTGAAGAGAAGTTTTGTGGAAGAACGAAGTGTTTTCAAAGAAGCTAACATCAAGACTAATGAACACCCTCTTTGTGGAGGGGTCAAAGCATTTGTAGCCCTTTTGTGTAGGGGAATAGCCAATGAGGACACACTTAGTAGCTCTAGGATCTAATTTACTCCAATGCTGAGAGTGGATGTGAACAAATGCGGTGCAGCCAAACACCTTGAGGGGTAAAGTTGAGGGTAGGTGTGAAGTGGGAAAGGCTTTCTTTAGAGTATTGAGTGGAGTTTCAAAGGAGAGGACTCGACTAGACATCCTATTGATAAGATAGGCAGATGCTAAGATAGCATCTCCCCAGAACATTTTAGGCATATGGGCAGTGAACATCAATGCTCGGGCAACCTCAAGCAAGTGTTTATTTTTCCGTTCGGCTACCCCATTTTGTTGGGGAGTGTCGACACAGGAACTTTGGTGAATTATGCCTTTTTCCATTAGAAAATCCCCTAAGATAGTGTTAAAATACTCTGTCTCATTATCTGTTCGCAAAATCTGAATTTGAGTTTGAAATTGCGTTTGAACCATGGAGTAAAATTTTTTTAATACTCCACGGACATCCGTTTTTTCTTTCAGAAGGTAGACCCTACAAGTTCTACTATGATCATCAATAAACGTGACGAACCATTTTGTGTGAATACGAGTAGAGATACGAGAAGGACCCCATAGGTCACTGTGAATCATGGTAAATGGTTTCGAGGGTTTATACTTTGATTTTTTGAATGAAGTACGTTGATGCTTAGCAAACTGACAAATTTCACATTGGAAAACGGAAATATCTTTATTGGAGCAAATAGAAGGAAACAAATGTTTCATGTATGGAAAACTGGGATGACCCATTCTAAGATGCCATAACATAATTTCACTATTCCTAGAAGTAGATGCAGAATCACAAATTGCAGTTTTAAGCTGTCCCCTCTGGACCGACTGGTTCTGGACCAGAATCTTCTGCGCTACTGACAGGGTTCTCAGCATTACCTTGCGCCTATTTTCTTCTTGTCTCACCTCTGAGAAGACTTCACGGATTGAGGGCAGCGGTCCCCGACCAAGGATCCTTCCTCTTACCTCATCTAGCTCACGGTTAAGTCCAGCCAGAAACTCAAAAACTCTCGTTCTCTAGCCTTTTCTTGAATCGCACGCTATCGCCAGGGCATTCCCATTCTTCTTCATAACTCAGATCGAGTTCCTGCCAAAGAGCCTTCATCTCTGTGTAATATTCGGTGACTTCCCTCTTCTTGCTTCATCTGCCATAACTGAGTTTTTATTTCGAAGATTTAGGAAGAGTTCTCCACATCCGAGTATGTTTCTCGGACTGCATCCCAGACTTCTTTTGCGGTTGGTAGGAACATATAGGTTTTTCCGATTGAAGGCTTCATAGAGTTGACCAGCCACGCGGTTACCATTGAATTCTCTGATTTCCACTTCTGCAAAGAAGCATCAGTGGAGGATGGTTTCTTTGTTTCACCGGTGAGGTACCCCAGTTTGCCTTTTCCATCGATCACCAATTTGATTGATTGAGCCCATTCGAGAAAATTCTTCCCGTTGAGTTTCTCAACCGTGAATTGGAAGGTAGAGTTCTCAGATCTGTTCGACGCCATGGTGTTGATGACCTCTGTCGTCGTCTCGCCCGTGGTCTCTGAAGGCGTGGACTTTGCCATCGATTGCCAAGGTTAGACACTCCTCGGCTCTGATACCATGAAAGCTGGAATATTGCTTTCTATTTTCTATATTGAATGAATAATTCGGTACACTAGGGTTCCTAATTTATAATACAACTATGAAAATCAAATCAGGAAACAATCTATTCTGAATAGGGAACATTATCCCTAATAATAACTAACATTATCCCTAACCATAAATTCGGGATTTTAACAGAATGAACTGGAAACTACGATAAGAGACACTAGATTTTTGTTCAAAATATATAGAAAGTAGTGTATCAAAACATAAAAGGATTATATTTTTTTTCCCAGATTACTAGAAGAGTAAAGGAGAAAAAAAAGGGAATGATTAATATATGTACTATTTTTTTCGTAATCTCAAAATGGAGTGAAAAGATTAGAGCTGATTTTTCTTTATGGACGATAGTCGGACACAAATAGTGATCTAAAGTTCAAGCTTCACTGTTGAATCTTATCCTATTCTTTCCAGTAACAGTTGTAGTGAAGCTTGACAACTCATTCCATTTCATCTTCTAATCTGAATGTTTCTCAGGGAATATTTTGAAGACGTTGATCAGACATGGGAAACGTTTGAGAAGACATTGTGGGGTCATATTTCCAACTTCTATAAGCTTTCTAAAGAAAGGTAAAATCTTAAATGACCTGAGAAAGCATTAAATAGCATTGTATCTTTTGGAGACTGATTTTAAAAATAAAAAATGCTATTAGAATAATGCATGAAGGTGCTACTTGTACTCTCTCTCTCTCTTTCAGTTGTGTCTTTCACTTGTTTGTCCTGTTGTCATGATTTTGTGGGAATGAGTATTATTATTGTTTTTAGTTTTCCTCTTTTTGTTTTTTGGTTCTTTTACCTATTTTCTATCGTCATGGACTTGCATGTAAAATTGCTTCAGAAAAAAAATTACTGCTTTAAGGATGTTTTATTTTTTAGATTGGGAATCTTTTTGTCGAGGTTATTGTGTGTTTCTCTCTTGGTCGAGGACTTACCTTTCTCTTATTCTTCTTGTTCCTCTTCCTTTTTTTTGTTGGGTACTCTTTCTTTCAAGTAAATGCACTATTCTGTTTCTTATTGAATAAATGAAAAATTATATGCCTTAGATGCCTTGTATGGGTCCCGATCATTTTAGTGCTCATCTTGTGTTAAGTAATATGTCTATTTTGTTTTGCAGCCCACAAACTCTAGTTCGTGCTTTGAGGTAAGTGCTGAGAAACGTTTCTTGCTTTTAAATTCATATGATGTACGGTGTTGTTTTCCTTACCCCATTTTTTCACAGAAGCTTTCCTTTTTTCTTAGTTGGGTAAAACATGTTCTACTATGTATAAAACTTGTTCAACTGTATTTGCGTAGAGAATTTCTTACAAGTATAATTAAGTCAAGTTAAAACTTCAACCCTTCATTTTTCTTCTACTCATTTTTATGAGTGGCAATGTCATTTGTTATCTTGATGTATTATGGTTTGTGCCAAACCTTATGTTATGCATACAAAATAGGTTTCATATGACAATTCAAGTTAGATAAATGATGCTACGAAATAATTTTTTTCTTTTTCATGAGTCCCTCGTTTAATCCACTCTTGTCCTGGTGTGATTGTTCGTAAATGTTGTTTCTTTTCATTTCTCTTCTAGGGTCGTTGAAATGCAAGAAATTCTTGATCAACAACTTGCGGAGGAAGCAGCTGAGGCTGAGGGAGGTGGTGCTATGGCTGCAATTGCAAATCCTCATAGAACTGCCAAGTAGCTATTCTGAAGTGGTTTTCAATTTGATGTATTGGCTATCTTCTTGGTGCTTGTGTCATGATTTTTTCTTTTCATCCTTTTTTCCAACCCACAGAAAGTCTACCAATGCAGTGGCTTCTTCAAGAAATCTAAGCCAGCAGAAGTTGAAGGTTCAGGGCAAAGGCTATAAAGACAAATGCTATGAACAAATTCGAAAGACAGTTGAAGGTCGATTTAACAAGCTTCTTACAGAGGTATTTTATTATTTAGTGGTCCGCACAGAGATGAAATGCATATTTTTAACCTCTGAAATAATATATCTTGCTTCATCTTTGATACATGGATCAGCTTGTTTTGAAGGACCTTAAAGCAGCATTAGAGGAAGCTCGAACGGTACTTACAACTGATCTGTGTTCTTCTAGATTTGTCTTTATATATCTTTGTTACTCGTTGAGAATTACCATCTCGTTGTCTGAGTTATAGTGCTTTTTTTTTTCATCAATTAAAATTAGTTCAGAGTATAAATGCTTTTCCGATTTTTATTTTTAAACCTAAAACAAAAAACATTAGACCATCATCCCACCTTATTTTTTCCAATAATGTTCTCGAACACAAACTTGCAAATTAAAAGTAATTCGCAATTCCTATTCTACATAATAAAGAATAAAGAATAAAAGGAAAACGTCAAAGGTCATATTCAGGAGTAAAAGTTATTATCGTATACTTAATGCAAAAAGTAGATAGATGGCACATTAAGGTGAGAGAAATCCAATTCTTAGCTTTGTTTGCTAGATGGTTTAAACAGGTTTTCAAGATGTTCGCATTTACACAATTTAGATGGTCGATGTTCATCATCTTTGTAAGATAATTGATTTATGAATCCAAGTTTAAATTGTGGCTTTCAGATCCATATTCGAAGGCTGCTTGACGTCTTTGTTTTTCTGTATCATTTTCTTTCTTTTCTTTCAATAAAGTTGCTTCTTTTCCAAAAATAAGTTGCGAAATTACTATGTAGATATCAAATATAAATGCTTTAAGATTGTTTTGTGGATCTTCGCTTGTTTCGTTAATGTGTTGTAGTTTGCATTTTTCCCATTAAGATGCACTTCCAAGTTCTAATATTGTTGTTAAGTCAAATTTTCTAAAAGGAAAGAAATTAGTCCTCTTACATCAGTAGTTGAATTACTTGTTCCGTATTTTAAAGCTAGTAGTTTCTTTAATCATTTTCTCTTATTGATGTTTTAGATTGGAGAAGAGCTTGGAGATATTTATGACTATGTGGCACCTTGTTTCCCCCCAAGGTTTGCACATAATTTTGTTTGGTTTTGTTTTAGCTTTGAGCATTGCATTTCTTTTTTGTGCTGCAAAACGTTGTCTTTTTCTCTCTATAGTGGCTTTTCTTCTCTATCCTGAAGCTTCTTCTATCTCTATTCTCTTTCTTATATTGATCTTACATCAATTTATCTTCTCCTAATTTTTCCACTGCTGCAGATATGAGATATTCCAACTTATGGTGAATCTATACACCGAAAGGTTTATTCAAATGCTTAGATTACTCAGTGACAGGGCAAATGAGTTGACCAACATAGAGATATTGAAGGTATTTTTTCTATTTTTTGTGCTTATCAAAATGTGATTCTCATAATTAAAGATTGTATTGTCCCTTGTAAGAGAAACCTATGCTAGCTTGCTAAATGAAATAATAACGACTTACAGTGCACTGGTTGATTGTTTCAACCAAATGTAGAACATTGCTTTGTATTTAAGATTTTGGCTAAACCTATTAGACTCAAATTCTGTTTTGGCTTTTATTCGGGCTAAAAAAAAAAATAGAATTTTACTTGAAATTCGAATACACAAAGCACTTGTTATTATTTTAGTCCTTCAATTTTATGTATCATAGTTTTCTTGGTTAATGCTTCAATCTCTTAATATTTTAAACTAGGTAACTGGCTGGGTCGTAGAATACCAAGATAATCTTATTGGACTCGGAGTTGATGAGTCTCTGGCTCAAGTTTGTTCAGAGAGTGGTGCAATGGACCCCCTAATGAATTCCTATGTTGAGAGAATGCAAGCTACAACAAGGGTAACACTATATTAATAACTATTTCTGTTTTGATTTGGTAAGTTTTGTTTTCTACAATTAATTCCTTGCTTTATTTCTAGAAATGGTACTTGAATATCCTAGACGCGGATAAGATACACCCACCAAAGAAACATGAAGACGGAAAGCTTTATACCCCGGCTGCTGTTGATTTGTTCAGGATCCTTGGAGAGCAAGTGCAAATTGTCCGTGATAATAGTACTGATATCATGCTTTATAGAATTGCTCTGGCAATAATTCAGGTACTTAGCTATTATAAGAGTAAATTATTAAATTTTTTTATTTTTTTTTATGGGGGAATAAATGACGAAGTTTGATTATTCTGAAACATACTTTCGGTCTTAGGAATGTAGAAATACTATCCAATGCAGCCAATCACTCGTTTACATTTTCAACGGGCAGTAATTCCATAGAAGAAGTATAATTTTGATAGTAATATGACTTTCTGCTAACTTGACATGTAAATTGCAGTTAAGTTTAAGATTGCTTAATTTGAGTGCTTAGAGTGGTAAGATTGATATGACTGAGTTATCTCTGCATGGATATGTCATTCTTTCTTTAGTATGCTACGATTGTTTGTGCTCATGTTAGATTTTCTATAATTTCGAACAGAGCTGCGTGGAAAAGTGAAATCCATATAGTCGACCCCAATTAAGTTGGGATTAAGGCTTGCTGTTGTTGTTGTTGCAAGAAATCCTGATCCACGGAGTAACCCC
>NW_010360523.1:184199-224810 GCF_000414095.1 Morus notabilis
CCAACACACACACACACACAAAACTGTCGCTAATGTTTGGCCCTTGTTATATCTAATTCTTCAGGTGATGATTGACTTTCAAGCAGCTGAACGGCAGAGATTTGAAGAACCTGCTTCTGAAATTGGTTTGGAACCTCTGTGTGCTATGGTCTGTGATTATTTACCTCTAGTAGCTGATGCACGGAACTTACATACAGACTTCTCTTTTATTATTATTATTTTATTATTATTATTATCAACATCATCATCTTTATTATTATTAAAATTTTTACTATTTTTTCAGATTAACAATAATCTTCGCTGCTATGATCTTGCAATGGAGCTAAGTAATAGCATTGTAGAAGCTCTTCCACAGAACTATGCTGAGCAGGTTATGCCCTATCAATTTGAATTTTTTATTCCCCTCTTTTTTGTTATTCTCCCTGTAACAGCTCCAACACCTAGCTTAATTTTGTTGTTTTAGCCCCTTCTCAACTTTCAATCTGTTCCTTTCAGTTTTTAGTTGATTGCCTGGTCTTCTGTGCCTCATGGATTCAAACTTTGCCATTATAAGGCTTTTCCTATGAAGTTAACATTTAATATATTTCTTGATACATTAATTTGTGATGCATGTTGAATCTCGTAATTCTTGAGAGAACGCCTAAACCTTATAGTGGGAAATGAAAGCTAAAATTTTATACTCATCTCCGTTCTCTCTCACACAAACATGCTCGATCTCATGTGCGCGCAATCTCCTCTGCAACAATATTATAGTTGACCATAATATTAGTAATAAAAACTAAAACTATAAAATGTATGCTAAAATATTTTACTAGAATGAAAATAAGTATATCTATTATAGTCTAATTATATTTTACCAAAACTAGAATGACAATAAAGTATATCTATTGTAGTCTAGTTTTAGTTTACCAAACATTTATTTTCTGCTTTTGGTATTCACAACTTCAAAACAAAATGTACCGAATTCTTACCCGCCTCTGGTCACAGTTTAACAACACAACAATGTTAAATTGGCCCTTTGTTTTCCCTATTCTAGGAATGGCTTTGGTATGCTTGACTTATTTTATTTTATTTTCAAATTTATCTTATTCCTTTCAACAGGTCAACTTTGAGGACACTTGTAAAGGTTTTCTGGAGGTTGCAAAGGTATGATAATTTTTTTGCTCCATGTACTTATATGATACTATTTACGGTTTATCTTTAAATAATGCACATATCTCACGCCCGCCGTGTTCAGACCTATGAGCAATATTCGTCAACATGCGTCCGTTTATTCTAAGTTTAATTTGCAGTTCACTTGTACTTGAGATTTATGCTTCATGTTTTTTTTTTTTCTCTCCTTATTTTGATCTTTAACAATATGATTTACTTGGTTTACGTGTATATTCCTGTGAACAGTTATTTGGTATCTTGGATATATAATTATGTGTCCGCGATTTGATCATATTCAACTTTTATGCGCATAGTATTTTAGTTCTTTGTTGGGAAACAGTAAACATTAAAAAATTGTATTCTCTTTGTTCATTTTTGCTTTCTTGGGAACAACACAATATTTTTATGCATATAGATAGGTATATATACGAAAAACATTTCTTTTACTTGAAACAGAACACAGGTAGATATTTATACCTGGTGTTTGAATTGTTACCGGTTTTACCTTCACTGACCGGTTTATAGGGGTGTTCAAGGAAGACATGGTGCTTTGCTATAAGACTTTGTGGATGACCAGAACTTACTAGATTTTCAATTGATTATAGGAGGCTGTGCACCTAACTGTTAGTGTTATATTCGAAGATCCAGGAGTACATGAGTTACTGGTTAAACTTTACCATAAAGGTAAAATGTCTTTGCAGTTTTTATGATACTCTGGATGGATCAACCATTTCCGATCATCTTGTAGTCTCTCAGCAGTATTCCATTATAAACTCATTTTTGATTCGTCAAGTTTAAGTTACTTATTTCGTGTTGTTTTTTTTTTAATATTTCAGAGTGGTGCGAGGGGCAGGTTACTGAGTATCTAGTTGCAACTTTTGGTGATTATTTTACGGATGTGAAGATGTAAGTTTCATTTCTACATGAATTGTTAAACATTTTTTTTGTTTTTGAAAAGAAAAGGAACCTTTATTAATAAAGGAAATGGGAACTAGGAAAAGAGAGGAAGAATTATCCTCCACTAAACCAGTTCCAAAAATACAGAAGAATCAATACAACTTAAAACCATAATCAAAGTAAGAGCAGGAATATAAAAAAGGAGCCCAACTCCTAATAAAATCCGAAAAAATTGGCCTTCCAAAATTTTAATCCCCATAAACCACGACACCCAGCACTTTATTTTATACCAAATAATATACCCATCCTCTCCATGATCCTAAAAAATTCTATTATTCCTTTCTAACCGTAAACCCCAAAAAATAGCTAAAGTTGCAGCCCTCCATAGAATCAATTCCCTTTGACTAAGACTGGAAGGAGGACAGAAAACCAGCAACTCAGCACAGCTTCTAGGCATGACCCAAGAAAAATCAAACTCCTTGAGCATAAAACAGGCGGAATAAGCACAATGGAGGAATAAGTGATCTGCTGTCTCCCCATCATTCTTGCACAAGCAACACCAACCTGGGACAATTCAAAGCGACTTTTGTCCAAAAAGCATCCTAAATTTTCAAGAACTTTCACATTTATTTATAGATCAGGATGCATTTGCTACCAGTTACATTTGTGTTCTTCATTTTAGTCTGCGATATTTCCTTTGTGGGTCAGATGATGTGTTGAGAAAGAACTGCCTCATCCGCCTCCCCCCACCCGGTTTTTGTTTTAGATTCACCTAATGCTACGGAGTTGGGACTTTTTTTATTTTTTATTTTTATTATCTAGTTATTTTCTTATTATTTGTTATTTCTCTATTTTGCTTCACGTGGAGTTCTTATTTTCACTGTAATATGAATGCTACGGAATTGGGACTTTTTTTATTTTTATTTTATTTTTATTATCTAGTTATTTACTAATTATTTGTTGTTTCTCTATTTTGCTTCACGGGGCTCGGTCGAGTGAAGGGTTTAGTTATGGAAGGATCTATCAAATTATTTATGGCCACACTAAAGTTCTAGTTTTTTCTGGGTTTCCTGGTTATGGTATAACACGTACTCAGTTAAGCGTTGCAAAGAGTAATGCCTAGATTTCTATCTCTTTTCAAGATTGCTAGATAAGGGGATAGTTCCTCTGTGATAGAATCAAGTTTTTCATTTCTTTGTTGCTCTTTTCTTCATTGAAGTTAGGAACATCTCTTTATATTTTTATCTTGCCGCACGTGAAAGTTGTGTTTTGTTTCTGTTGTTCTTTGTGGTTCTTTTAGAACTGATTGCCTTTCTAATCATGTACTCTTTGGATCTGTTTTTAACATTGTTGACAAAAAAGATATTTTAATCTTATCATGCTTTATGAGGATACATTGAGCCTTGTATGTGATTTGATGTTTTATCTAACCTTGAAACATTTATTGTCCGATTAAATGAGACTCTCTGTATATGCTCATACATTATTGCGGTTTCGGTTTCATGCAAATTAATGCCTCTTTAATGGGGTTTAATGTTTTGTCAGGTACATTGAAGATAGATCATTTAGAAGATTTGTTGAGGCTTGCCTGGAGGAAACAGTGGTTGTATATGTTGATCATCTTCTAACACAGGTACTTTTTATTAAAATCAAATTTGTGTGTTTCTTTTGACTGTTACATTAGAACTTGATTCTGGTTCGGTGAAAATAAGTGAACCTGACTCCTAGTTTACATTGGAACTACATGTACTAATAGCGCCTTTACATATCATTCTTGTAATATTTGTGTGAACGATCTTCAAAATTAAAGGAATAAAATGTGCTTTTTATACCTTGGCGAGGTGAAGATAATTTTGTTTCTCTCTCATTGGGAGAGACGCTCTGGATATATTCAATCATTAACTGTTCTGTTTCTTTTACTTAATTTTATATATGTTTATGAACCTTAGAGGAGCTACATTAAGGAGGAGACCATTGAACGAATGAGATTAGACGAAGAGGTTCTTATGGACTTTTTCAGGGAGTATATAAGTGTTACCGTAAGTGCCAACCCCTTTCTCTGATATTACTAAAATACCGTTATTCTTGATAAGAGTTCCCCACAACTCACTTGCGTATGTGAATTTCTTCACTGAGATACTTGTGTCAATTGCTTCCAACTTTTCGCATCCATTCCTGATCTTGAACCTCTGTCTACAGAAAGTTGAAGGTCGGGCCAGAATACTAAGTGATTTAAGGGAACTTGCTTCAGCAGAGAGCTTGGACACCTTCACCCTCATATACACAAATATTCTTGAACATCAACCGGACTGCCCGGTAACTACTGGAAAAAAGTCTTCTTAACGTATTTTCGGTTTAATATGCAATCTTTTATTATACTTTTAGCTTTTAGCTGCAGAAGATACATTACCGCAAGGCCAAGTTCTGATTTGGTATCATGTAATTTGCTTATGAATTTTCCATGAAGTCTCTTAAGCTCGAGTTATTAACCATCTGGTGACCTCTATTGCAGCCTGAGGTTGTTGAGAAACTTGTTGGGCTTAGAGAAGGAATACCACGGAAAGATGCCAAAGAGGTATGATGCAACTGTATTGCTAGTTAAAGATTCCCAGTAATAAATAAACCTCGAAAGGTGCTCCGTATCATTGGGTTCTCCTCGTAAAATATTGAGTGTAATTCTCGTGTGCTTTCTGGTTTTGCAAACTTAGTAGGGTGCAACTTAAATGGCGTCATATACTACCAGATATGTTTTCACAGTTTCACTTCATATTACTCAAGTGTATGAGCTGAATCACCATGATTTTGATTTTCTCATCTTCTTTGTCAAAAGCCGAGTAAAGGTTCTCGGTGCTTAATTAACTCATTTAAATAAAATTGGTTTTTGTTCGTCTCCAATCTATGCATTCGGTGCAAACCGTGTAAGGCTTTAGAGAAAGGTGCTTGAGTTGTATCTACAAAATTTGATATGATATTGTCCATGTGGAACAGGTTGTACAAGAGTGCAAAGAGATATATGAGAATTCTCTGGTCGATAAGAACGCCCCAAAAGCTGGTTTTGTTTTCCCAAGAGTGAAGTGTTTATCGGCTTCCAAGGGATCCTTATGGCGAAAGCTGACTTAGTAGGGTTCTTGGAAAGAAAGACTGCCAGATATGTGTTTATAATCTTTATGGTTGACAGGCTCGTTTTCATTTATTGTTATTGTTACTTGTATGCGGCCTTCTTTTTTTCCCAGGGCTAATTCCGTGTTCTGGTTCTTGGTTTGTACATGAAATTTAATATGCGAATGACACCCTTGTTGTATTGTAACTTATGAGGGAAGGAAAATATTTCTAGGGTGGATTTAGTGGAATATCTTGGGCATCTGTGTAATTCCCCCATCAATGGATCTATAATCTTCGTTGTTCATAGTTCCGGCTTAAGGATAAACCAGCAAGGCAATTGCCTAAAGCCCCTTATAATTATTAGGAAAGTTTTAACTAATTATTTATAGGTCTCAAGATATTGAAATTAATCATATTATTTAGTTTTGTTTTCACTAGGGAAATCTGGGATTAAGATCATTCAAGAGAGCACACTACGTCTAAATGTTAAGATCTCTAAACATTTCCCTTGAACAAAAAGTTTTGCAGCCGAAAGTGGCCTTCTTTCTACATGATAAAAAGCTCGGCGGTGAAGCCCGGAAAATAAATAAAGCTTAGAGAGGGAAAAAAAAAGAAGTTAGAGAACCAGATGAAGAAAAGGACGAATTAAAGAGCAAAAATACAATTTTCAGTAACTCTGAATTTTTTCATTTCTAAAAATAAGTTTCTGTTTTGCTAAACAAAGTTTTAACGCACAAAAAACTTTTTAGCTTACATAAGCATCTGATCTGTTGTAATATAAAAGTTTTTTCTCATAATTTCTCATGTTTATTCTTTTTTTTTTAATTGATTAGTTAACTTCCTAGACGTTCTTGCAACTTATTACTTTTCTAACATTTCTTAATTCTAGTTGAATGAGACTTCAGAAAAAAAAAAATAGAAAGATCTTTAAATACTTATTGAATCGCACAATATAGATCTCTCAAGTGTTTATGAGTCAATAAAAAAGATGCAAATGAAAGTAATAATTGATTGGTGGTTGCATGTATAGCCTCAAAATTCTTTGTGCCAGTGGCCGGATAATGGTGTCATGCTTATCTGCTTAAGACATTTTCAAGGAAAATGGTAAGAAAACAATATATATATATATATTCATACACAATTCACTCAGTATTCACGACTATACTTTTTTACTTGCCCCGCTGATCAACACTAGATTAATCAACTTCAAATTGTCTTCTTATGCATATAAAAAGAAGAAATTATTTTATTAAGAAATGCCACATAATTCCAAGTTTCCCACATCGAACTCCCCACATAAGCACCTACGACTAGGTTATTTCTCTTACTTGAGTTTCTTCTTCATTTGAGCCATTAGTATGGAAATCTCTTGTTCTCAATTGCTCTTGAGAAACCCTAAAACAAGAGTTTCTAGACAATCAGATGCCTCGGAGTTCGGCGCCAGGCCATGGGGGAGATATGCTGCTGGGATTCGGAACTCATACACTAAAAAGCAGATACTGGCTAGGCACATTTGACACTGCCGAGGAAGCTACTTTTGCTTATGATCTTTCTTCCATCTCTTCCAGCAGGATTGAGAATGCTTGCACCAACTTTTCTTACCCTATTCATTCCCAGCTAATTCTGTCTCCTTCACAACCCCGATTTTCGCCCGCCGTCACTAAAGCCGGAAGGTTGTTATGATGATCATCACCTATCTTTATAACACGGAATGTCATGAATCGGAATAATCGTGAGGATGACGAGTCCCTGGTCATTGCTTCCATCTTAAAGAGTTTTTGTGAGGAGTCAGCTGATGGTTCCTTCTAGTCTATGGTCTGTGTAGAAGCTAATTAATCAAAATCCACAATTTTCTCCCTAAAATTAGGTGGTGACCAAATGAAATGACAAGAATATAGTTCTTTTGTTTTATTTTTTTTCGGCTAATCTTTTCTTATTATGTGAATTCGTGGATTTTTAAATGGTGCAACACATTTCCTGTCTCACACATATTATTTCTTGTCTAAATAATATTAAGACTTCATACTTCATAATTACTGAGTTTTTAAAAAGTTCTCTTTTCTCTATGAAATTCTGAAGTTTCTTTCTTTATATCATAATAGCTCTCTTCCTGACTAATATGTTCTGTGATTGCCTCTAATGGAGGACTCTGTACAACAGAAAGTTTAAGCCTAAAATTCTTGCTACGATCTCTATAACTATGAGTGATTAAGTATCTGTGACACTAAAGGCCAAAGACATAGAGGATGCAGTGGCTATATAGTGTATAAGTTCTTGATATTTATAATTTTTGGAGCTCTTGACCAGTGATGGCCATATAAAAAAAAATAATAATTTAAAGTTCTCTTAGCTAGCATGCATGGATATTCTTGCATTTATAATCTAACCATTAGCCTTGGAAAAAAAAAAAAAAAAAAAAAAAAAAAACATCGTAATATACTCGGTGGATATATAACTGGATATATCTAATGTTCTTTACCAACAAACCAGAACACATTTTTTTACGTTTGCCCTCAAGGATTTATTCGAGAAAAAAAATATCTACCCTCGTTTTTGCGATATAGTTAAGCATTATTGGACATTAAGGAATCGAAAAGGAATTAGTAGAAGCCTTATTCTACCATCTGCCACCGTTTTTTTTTTTTTTTTTTGATGGAACGATATCATTACTACAAATAAACTGACCAAAAATAAAATTGCTATTAGAAAAAGAGGTTATCAAACCAGCAAAATGGCCATGAAGAAAGCAAAAGATAATCGTAAAGCTTAAATAATAACAAAGAAAATAACATATTTAGGAAGCGGTTTTGGTCACTAACTAGGACCCAAGCTCCTTAAATCATACATAGCCTTTATAATTATATATATATTATTGAAGCATGCATAAGTTTTTTCTACGTGAAAACGAAAAAGATTTCATAATTTCTAGTGTAACGACTAAACAACCGGCGGCGATTCGGGAGATTCAGCCGGATTTGGACCAGTTGGAACTCTGCGTTTCAGTTGCCACGATGTCGACGACCAAGCATTTGAGACCGAAACCGGAGTTGCACCTCCTACTCGCGGCGGCGATTCGGGAGATGCAGCCGGATTTGGACCAGTTGGCACTTTGCGTTTTAGCTCCCAGGATGTCGACCAAGCATTCGACATCGAAACCGGAGTAGCACCTCCTACTCGAGGCGGCGATTCGGGAGATTCAGCCGGATTTGGACCAGTTGGCACTTTGCGTTTCAGCTCCCAGGATGTCGACCAAGCATTTGACACCGAAACCGGAGTTGCTCCTCCTACTCGTGGCGGCGATTCGGGAGATTCGGCCGGATTTGGACCGCTTGGGACTTTGCGTTTCAGCTCCCACGATGTCGACCAAGAATTCGACACAGAAACCGGAGTTGCTCCTCCTACTAACCTTCTTATCTCACGGCTGGCACTTGCAAAAGACACCATCAGAAAAAGAGTGAAAATAGCAGTCAAAAGAATTTTGAAGAACCCCATATTTTTACTTCCAACTTTTGATCAGACACTACTATATATGATTCTAAATTTCTAATATGTGTATGTAAGTTTGTGGAAGGGGGTATATATAGGGTGAGAGTTGAGAGTAATAATGGTAAAATATTAATTTTCCTATAATTTATGAGATAGAGAGAAATCCTTTTTGTTGATCTAATGATTCCGTATCTAATGATTCCGTAGAATCTTTGCAGTTATAATAGTAGCAATAACCTCCATTTTTTTTTCCTAATTCCGGCATTGTGCTGAACCCCGGAATAGGCATTCGTATCTGGGCTGCTGCCGGAAAATATTTCGGAGGTTATAGAATTCAATACTATAATTAATATGGAGATCATCATATTAATGTTTTGAACTTGGATGCTTTTTCAGGGGAAAAAAGAAACGATTTGCAAGATTTGATGGATTTCCGCTATAAGAACTGCAGAATTAGAGGAGATATGAATTAGAGACTTCAATTAAAAAAATGGAATTATAAAAGAAAAGCTTTCATTCTAGCCAAGAAATTGTGATAACGTAAATCATTAATTATTATTCACCGGTAATAATTAACGAAATTCTCCATAAAATTGCACTAAAAACATTATGATTTACTGGGAATATCATTAATAGTGAAATCCAAAAATCCTTAATTGCATTCTTCAAAAAAAAAAAAAAAAACTTTAATTGCAATTTCTGAGTCATAACAGTACTATCTCCATATAAGTAGTAATATTGCTGAGTTCCATGCAATCACTACATAAAAATTAAACTTTTAGTCACAAAATATATAGATATATATATATATATATATATATTGACATTTTTATGTGGCTAACATCATTTTTAGTGACAACCTTGTGATGATCTATATGCTTTTTTTTTTGTTTTTTTTTTTTTTTGTTGCTAAGGAGTGATCTATATGCGTTTATTCACAAACTTTTTGTATGACAAAGCTTTAGTCACAAACTTTTTTTAGTGATTTATATTCACCGGGACTTTTTTGTGTGACAAACTTTTTTCCATGAGTGAAAATCCCATTGCTAAATATTTTAGTGATGCCAAAAATTCGTGACAGAATGCATAAATGACATTTAGTCACGTAAAAATGTTGTGACTACAGTATCACAAGAAAATGTTGTGACTAGAAATTAAATTTTTTGTGGTAAATCTCTAATATTGTTCCGGCATCATCTACACTCTTAACTGAATCGAGACCTCTGGTTTCTATAAAACTTGGAAACTGCAACTGACTGAAGGTAGAGGAAGCACCAAGCTGCCATCAACCGCAAAAGAGTGAGCTTGATCTGCTTGACTAAAACTCTCTATGGGATGTTTTTTTTCATCTATCCATCTCTGGTTCTGAATCATGGTTCATGGTTCTTTACAGTGTTTTTCTCTCACAAAAAATTTAAATTTCAAAAATCAAAATCATAAATCATGAGTCTGAATCCATGAATCAAACGTTACCTATATGTTCGCCCGAGAGAAGTTTCACACAATCACTAATCTTGTTGAGATCTTTAGTGCAACTCCTTCCACTCCTAAAATAATACTAAAATAAACAAAACCTCTAGGAAGATGTAAAAACCACATGTGTTGGCATCTCTACGTCAAAGTTTTTCCGTCTTTTTTTTTTTTTAAGAGCAGAGCCCCTAGAGTTACCACGTAATATGTGCACGTTGGGCTATTAATATACAAGAATAATTTCACTCAGTGACGGAGTCAGGAATGTTTGTCAGTGGAGGCTAATAATTAAAGAATAATAAGAATAAGATTATAATATTGCATTTTTAATATTTAGTGGGAGCTATATGTATGTTGATATTGCAAAATACATATATACATATATCATTTTTAAGGAAGAAATAAATTGAGTGGGGGTTTAAGCCGTTACTGAACCCCGCCTCCGTTTATGATTTCACTTGTACTGTTGAATTTTAAGATCATTTCCGCTTTAATTCTTTCTAGGGCTGACAATTTTATCTGTTGGTCGTGTTATTTTGATTACAATAATATAAAAAGTGCGTCTATTGACATCCATATTTTTACTTTTTACACGCCTCTTTTTTATATTACTAAAATATCCGTTAATAAAATTAATATTATTTTCAAAAAATACTCATTATACACCACATCTCTAAAAAAAAATATTACATTCTAATATTTATTATGCCTTTTTCTTTCAAAAGAATAGAGATGGATATACGTAAAAATAAAAAATAAAAAAAAACCTCTCCACAGTTAAATTTTTCTTTAGAAATTCTTGTTCTTCCCGTTCAGAATATTATAAAGTCTGCATATATAATTTCAACGCATGTGTTTCTCTCTCTCTCTCTCTCTCTCTCTCTCTCTCTCTCTCTCTCTCTCTCTCTCTACATCTCTCTCTCTTTTCTGAGGAACCTATCTGTTGCTTTTGTGTATTATCAATGTCCGGAATACATATGCCATCTGTTGCTTTTGGTTTAAAGATCAATATGCCTATGTTCCAATACCATCTGTTTTGATCGCCGTATTTTTTTTTATTTTTTTTTGCTGGGTTTCTTCTTTCGAGGAATCCTCTTCCTTTTGCCCATTGTATTTTCTAAAATTTAGTGTACCCTACTTCAATTTCATATATAGTAGAACGATAATAAAATAAAATAATAAACCACACTTCGATTTCATGTATATGAAAAAGTAAGAGAAAGAAAAGGATAAATTTAATTGGTGGGCGGATGAACAAAAAAATACAATTTTAGTTGTAGAGACTTTTTTAAAAAATTTTAAAGGGTAAAACAAGTAGAATGTGGGTGTTTTAAAAATGTGCGTAAAAAGTATAATTGAGGACGATTTAGTTTAAGGACTTTTTCAAAATTTTAAGAGGGGTGTAACAAGTATAATGGGGAGTAGTTTAAGAATATGTGTGTGAAAGATTAAAACATCATGTTCTCTTTGACACGTACACTCTATTAACATGATATATTATTATTTTAAATAAAAAATGAGATAGTAGGGTTCACGTGTCAAACAGTGAATGCATAGAGTGAAAAAGAGTGATACTAACATTTCTCGTTTTCCTTTAGTATACATTTAAGAAAAATATCATGGATAAATGCGAAAAGCAGTACTTACGAATAAAATAGTAGTTGAGAGTGCAACTAAAAGAAAATTTTTTTTCAAAAGGGGACTTGTTTGAGAATAATTAATTAGGGAGTATAATGAAAAAATAGTAGTTGAGATTACTGCATTAATTTTTCTTTAATAGGAACACATTTGAAAAAAATTTCAACATGGATGAATTAGAAAAACAATATTTATGAGTAAAATATTAGTTGAGAGTCTCCCTGAAAAAAGAAAATTATAGCATAATAGGGAACAAATTAGAAGAAAAATATATTTAATGATTCAAATCTCAAAACAAAAGAAATAAGATTTCAAGAGAAAAAGAAAGCAAAGCATAAAGCTCTAAATTGACAAGAAATGAAAAAAGCCAAAAACGTTAAAAAGGAAAAAAAAAAAAAATTAAACGACAAAAGCAAGGAAAAAAGGGGAAAAAATGGGAACGGAACTCACCTGAAGAAAGCAATGGGATCCTTTTGAGGCATTTATATATTGTAATAATTTCAATTGACATAATAAATAACAATAATGTTGTTGTTATGCTCATATTTATATAATTTATTTTTAAAAAAATAATAATAAATTTTCACTATATCTGAAAAAAGGTTATATGTCCAAAATTAAAAAAAAGAACAATACGTAGAGAGATAAAAGAAATAATAACATTAAAATGACAAATTAAAAGAAAATTTTGTTGTGAAAAGAAAAATAAAGTGGTTAAAATTTGATAATTTTATGAAAATAGTTAGGAACACTTTTAGCTCCCGATTATTTCACCGATTCCAATTGAAAATTTAAATTGAAGAACTGAATGAGATAAAATTAAAGAGTTTAAAATTTATTTTATTAAAATTAAACTGTCACCTACTAAATAATTTAAAAATTATGTGTTAATTACTCTTTAAAAGGACGTGTGGAGTGTAAAAAAAAAAAAAAAAAAAAAATTGGAAAAAGACCAACTTTTTAAAAAAAAAAAAAAATTTTTTTAAAAAAAAAAAAAAAAAAAAAAAATTGTGAATAGAGCTACCATTTATAAAATAAAAAAAACTTATATTTAAAAAAAAAAAAAAAACCTCAAAAACGAAACAGGTCTTGTGTTTTCAGAAAAAAAAAAAAAAAAAAAAAGGTCTTGACCCTTACTTGCAGACCCAAAACTAAACCCAATTCCAAACCCCTGATATATTCAGCCAAAAAAAAAAAAAAAACCAACAAAAACCCCTAAAAACCCACGGCCCCGTCCGTTGCACCGCCGTGACCCCGCCGCACCGCAGAGCCGACCCCATCGATCCACCTCCCACACGTGCTCTCTCGCAAACCCATTTCATGATCCCCCCACGCCTGCTCACCCGGCCGTCGGCTTTCTCGCGAACCCAGCCAATCCACTTCCCAATCGCGCTGGACCGCCAGCCTTCTCCTTACGAACCCACCAATCTTCTTCACCAACAATGGCGAAGCATAACGAAGGTCCGTCTCAAATGGGTGAAGAATCGAAGCCTCGACCACATCATCGACAAAGACACCGACCTCAAAGCCGCCTCTCTTCTCAAAGACGCGATCAAGCGTTCTCCAACAGGTTTCCTCACCGCAAAATCCGTCGCCGATTGGCAGAAACTCCTCGGCCTCACCGTCCCCGTTCTCCGCTTCATGCGTCGATACCCGACCATCTTCCACGAATTCCCTCACGCAAGGTACACCAATTTGCCCTGCTTTAGATTAACGGACACCGCCCTTTTGTTAGACTCGCAAGAACAGGCCGTACACGAAGAGCGAGAGAGTGAGACTGTTGAGAGGCTTTGTAGATTGCTTATGATGATGAAAACCAGGACTTTACCGTTGAAATCGTTGTATCCGATCAAATGGGATCTGGGTTTGCCGGATAACTTTGATAAAGTGCTGGTTCTGAAGTACCCGGATTGTTTTCGATTCGTTAAGGCCTCGAACGGGCTTAGTTGCTTGAGGCTCGAGCAATGGCGCGAGGAATTCGCCGTGTCGGTGTTGGAGAGGAGCAATGAGGGTGATGAAGTTGGGAATGAGTATAGGCAGTTTAAAAAGGGGGAGACGGGTTTGGCGTTCCCGATGAATTTTCCGCGGGGATATGGAGCTCAGAAGAAGGTTAGAGCTTGGATGGAGGACTTTCAGAAGTTGCCTTATGTTTCTCCTTATGAGGATTCTAGGCACATTGATCCGAATAGTGATTTGATGGAGAAAAGGGTGGTTGGGGTTTTGCATGAGATTTTGAGCTTGGCACTTCACAAGAAGACCAAGAGGAACTACTTAAGAAGCATGAGAGAGGAGTTGAATCTTCCACATAAGTTTACGCGGATCTTCACGAGGTATCCCGGGATTTTCTACCTCTCGTTGAAGTGTAAGACGACGACGGTTGCTCTCAGGGAAGGGTACCATAGAGGGAAACTCGTGAACCCGCATCCCTTGACGCGGCTTAGAGAAAAGTTTTATCATGTCATGAGAACTGGGCTTATTTTCAGGGGTAAAGGTGAAAACTTGTTGCCGAAAGAAGACATTCTTGATGGTGGGGAGAGTGAGGACCAGGAAGGAGATTCTGAAGAGGAAGAGGAAGTTGAAATGGATGATGAATTCTCCAAGGAAATTTCGGAGTTGGAAGACTCTGAAGAAGATTAGAATTCTGTTTGAAGACTAAGAACATTATATGCATTGTAAGTTTGAAAAACAGAGAAATCATCAACCTTCCCAGCTAAGTAAGTCCAATGACTTGTTATTGTAGATTGTTCTCTTAGTTAAATATGAGAGTACACATTGAGAAACTCATTTATTTATCAGAATTGAAGACCACAGATGAATTTTTGTTACAATTCTTACAAGCATGGTGCTGGTTTGTGCTCATTTGTTTATCTTGCAGTTGGTTCGGTTTAAGGACTCCTCTGTATTATATGATGACTGTTGATGAGTATCACAAGATCCATAGGCTAATTTTCAGAAGGTTAACAAAATAATGACAATTCTAAATCTGTTTGTTCTTTCTTTGTTCCCGTTTCTTTGCGGCTTAGCTTAGAGAAAAGGTTACTTCTAGTTCCTTTCGGGTAGCGCGAGTGTAAAGTTAACTCAAGCAGTCTTTAGTGTGTTCTACTTTTTCAGGTTCATTTATGAGATGTTGTTTCTTTAAGGATTGAGAATGCCTTGAAGGTAAAATAACCAAAATATTCCTCGGAGAGGAGAATTGTGTATTCAGAAACGACTGATATTGGATCGTATGCATTGTGGAGGAAACAAGCATATGGATCATATGAAGATGGACAGAGCAAAGTTATATTATATATGGGCGAAAAGACCGACCTGTTCACACTGGTTTACCATGCTTATTGCTGAACTTGTTAGCATATCAGGACGAGGAAAATTTGCATATCACAAGCGTAGGAATTCTCTTCTATAAACGTTCTACAGAAAGGTAAAATCTCAAAAATGTGTAAATATTCTGATCTTCCATGTACTTCCATACATTAATGTCAAATTGCAACACAGTATATATACTATCCAAAAGATTACATTGTTACTATCCCCGATCTAAATCTTCCCGTCAGGAAGACGCCTCGTTAAAACCTTATTTGGTAAAAACAAACCCATATAGGGAAAAACCCAAACAAGGAAAAAGAGTGCATGATCTGGGGGTCTTCTAAAATCATGAACGAAACCGCAATTCACGCCCTGTTGATTAGCCGGTAGCCGGTAAATTGAAGTCTTCTTGATGCAAAGCAAACTTATGCGGCACGCGGTTCTCTTCCCTGTAGATATGCAACATCACCAAATCAGTTCTCTATTTGGAACTAATAATGATAAGAAAGTTTCACATGATCGAGGTCTTCAAACATCCTTATTTGAAAAGTTGATTTCATTATCAAATTAGAACTATGATATCAAACCTTGAAATGGATTATTGCATTCAATAGTGGATCTTGTAGCCCCGGCGACTCCCGCAAGAAACTTGTTTAGGTAAATCCTTGATATCAAGAATCTTTATGAGCCTCCGTTTCTTGTCCTCCACTTGATACGATTCAAGAAGATGCCGTTTTGACGACTCTAGCTTTGACCGCATAAAGCCTTCATCCTTGCAAATTTTGCTCAACATGGCTGCCTTAGTATTTCGGCAGCCACCTTCACAAGGTCTCAAAGAACCACCAATTATAATATTCTTCTTGACTAGTTTCACCTTCTGTCTCTAGTTTTCTCTTCAGCGCGTTACTACTTTCGGTGACCAATTCTCGATCTTGGCAATCTTGATAGGGAAGATCATGATTCTTGACGGATAAGTCCTCCTTTTTGCTCTTCGCGACGTCGATCAAGGCTTGATTGAGATGAGTATGATTATCAGAAAGACTAATAATTCCGTCAAGATCAAGCATCTTATTTGGGCTTTGTTCTTCATCATGGTGTCTCTTGCTGTCGTCGATTATGGGATATGGGTATGCATGATTAGGCAACGCATGTCGTGAAGCGACGGCGCGGCGGACTATCCTCATGATCAGAAGTACTCACGCGAATTCTATAATAGCAATGGAATGAAGGACGTTGAATATGAATATGAAGCGATGGATCGTAGTAGAGAATTTGAAGAAAGAAGAAGCGTCTCTTATAGGGCAACTACTTCGAAATCGAATGGGAATTTGACATAGATATCAATTATCAATTATAATTTACGAAGGACAATTTGCACGCAATTATCACGTATCCTAGTAGGAGTATGAGTAAGAGATATGTGTGTGCGGCTAGGCTAGTCAAAGTTAATTTTAATATTTCATATTACAGTTTTGTTTTATTTTTTATTTTTTTTTCAATTCTTGGTCATAATTTTTGTGAACAGGGAGGTGAATAATAATCGGAATACGTTAGAAGCATGGATGAAATGTTAGTGTCGATGGGGCTGTCGAGGTTTTGATTTGTGGATAATGTCGATGTGATGGATATTTTTAAAAAAATGGATACTTCAAAAAAAATTTAAATTTTTTTATTGAATCAGTACAAAATGCTAAAACAATCAGTATTACTTAATTTAAACTACTTCAATAACAAAGATAATATGTTTTTTTATTAGAATATGAGAGTTATGCTAAATAGTAAAGTAGGAAATTATCATAATTATATATAGATTATGATTTAAATATAATTTTTCATTCTCATTATAAATAAGGCACAATAATTCAATATACTACATAGAAATTAACTATCAAACAGACTTAAAGTACTTTCAATATGAAAACGAGTTTCTAGCAAGTTAGAAAGCATTAGGTAGGTTCTGATCTTAATCTAAACAATACATTTGCCAAGATATTATCCTTAAATAATTCTAGATGTAGTTGTCAATGTGTTACATGTATGTTTCTTAATCTCTTTCCTTGATTAACCCATAAATTTGATACTATTGATTTATCGAACTTGATGACTAGTCTTCAAGGATGTGCAATTACACTTCAACACTGATATGTGGATATTTTATGGACAGGTAAAGAATAATATCTTTCCCTCTTATATCCATGTCGAGACTTCGAAATTTGAATAATATCGTAGAAATATCGACGATGTCGTGGACATTTTCATTCATGGTTAGAAGTAATCTTATGTGATCCATGTAGCTAGCTTAGCTACCTAGCTAGGGGTACCTAAAACCTTACTCCCCTCCTACGATGAGATACTAGGCACAATATTATGAGTATAATTTTGATTTTTGCCAAATTGGACAGTCTGAGAATAATATTCTTGCAACTCATGGCCATACATCTTACTCATTTTTATTAACTAAATAAAGGGGAAAATAAAAAATGTCATACTTGCATCCTAAATGTAACTCGGATCATTTTCTAATGTCAAATTACTGAATTTACTTTTGAAAGTGTATGGATTTAAATTTTTATTATTCATTAATACCATTTTGACTAATATAATATTCAATTAAAAGAGTGTCAATCAAGAGTTAATGATAAAAATCAAGACTCGTGTAATGTAAAAGGGTATTTGTCTCATTTTCTCATTAAAAAGTGCAGTTTTGTCATTTAGAGAATATCCAAGTGAGTTTTTTCTTGCGCTAACTTTCAGGCCGGGCTAAGATTTCGAGCCCAAAAGTCTGTCCCGGCCCAGCCCAAACACCATCTTTTTAAAGGTTTTTTGAAAATGCCTTATAAAATTCTAAGTCGGCCCAAACTTTCACCTCTAGTAAAATGTTTCAGTCAAAAAAGTATCATTGTAATTTGACAATAGTCTCATTGTAAAAAAAAATAACAATACGTATTAATAAATAAATATTCGAGTAGCACACATACATATATATATAAAGGCACGTTACTTTCATAGATTCATGTGTAGTAATTTTCTAAATGAATATCTCTAAATTTCTTGGATATATATATACATACATATATATATATACACACACACACACACACTTACATTTAAGTAAATTAAGTCCTCAATGACCAAATTACTAAAAGCGAAGCAACAACATTGCTTTATTTATGTGGCTAAAATGTTATTACGTGACAGCTTGGTTTATAAAAATTTTAATTATTCTTAGCATTTCCCATATGAAATCAGAGTCTATTAGCAACAAGAGAGAGAGAGAGTAGACTTTTTTTTTCCCCTTTTTCGAGTTTGTTTCCTCTATTGCCATAGTGGCAGAATTTTCTTTCAAACTACAGAACTTTTTCTATTTTCATTAGATACATGCGGCTAGTATTTCTTGATGCCTAAGGATATATATATATATATATATACACGTATATCAATATATATAAATATATATATATATAGAGAGAGAGAGAGAGAGAGAGAAATATCATGCTTACAGTTGATGAGTATTTTTCTATGGCTAGTGGTTCAGATTTACTGGTTGCAGGTTCTTTTTGAGTTCTATTACTCTCGAAACCCAAACATCTGAAGAAAGCCCTAAAAGCTTCTTGAAGGAAGTTGGATGAACTTGAAGAACTCAAAGAGCTCGATATCTCTGACGCTGATGAGACCTCCATTTTTGAAATACTCTCTCCTTTGCTCCCAAAGCTTTAAGAAGGCTTGAGCTTAAATATTTTTTTAGGTATTATTAATATGTAAGTCATGCTTTGCGTGATTTCACATTCAAATATATGGTTTCTAAAGTTTCAATAAAAATTAGTAAAATAAATTGCACAAAACTATATCATATATATATATATATATATATATATATGTATGTATGTATGTATGTATAATAATGTAATTGCATCTGCATGATCCATACTTATCGCATTTGACCATCAAGCACACGATGTTTTATGCGCTACATCATAATGCAGGGACAGTTTTTTTACTACAACATATAAACCCGCTCTAAAAATTCATATATATGGATTCTAAATTTGACTAAACAATTTCATCAAATAAACAATAAAAGTAATTTTGCACGTTGTTACTTATTATATTAAGCATTATTGGTAAATTTTAGTAGCTTTGTGGGGAGGGCTTTGTAAAAATAGCTCTTTTGAAAAGTTTTATTAGTAAAATAACCTTTCAAAAATTTTTATTTGTAAAATAACTTCATTTTACAAAGAATGAGTAAATGTCTTTCTTCATAAAAAATAGAAGAATGTCATTTTACTAATTTCACTTTGTTGAAAAGTCATTCTAGCATATTCCCCCTTTATGGGCCTTGTTTGACTGTTCTTTTTTTTTTTTTTTAATCTTAATTCTTTTCACCTTATTTGACTGAATTGATAAAACAACAATTAATAAAATTCCATTAATTTAAGTCTACTTGCTGAATTGATATCCACAAGCATCGATATTGTTAACGAAACCTGGTAGTTAACCTTTCGTTCTAAGTTTCAGCGATGACTTTTTTGTCTTTTGGAAATTAATTATCGATAAGAAATTCCTAAAAACAATTAATTTGTACCAAGCATAATATTTCACACGTGTATCAACTGTGCTATCGAGTCAAGCACGAACGCTTTATACTTGGTGAATGTCAAAGCGTTCACTTGTAGACATTATCGAAATTGTCATGCAAACTTTGAAGAATCAGGAATCATCCATTCAGTAACTTTTAATGAACAATTTCTAAAATTTAAGTGTCTGTTATATGATAACTTAGAATTTTACAAAAACAGGTATACTATGGGTAAAATTTTCTGGTTTTCAATGGGGTTTAAATGATAGTGAAGAGAATATTTTGCACATAACGTAACTATTTATATAAAATTTCAAATTATCGCATGATACACATAATATTATCTATGTTAAATTTTTGTCAATGCTTCGTCAATTTTAGAGTGAAGAATTAAAACTGCCAAAAATAAATAAATAAAAGGAAGCATTGTGTCTTAAAAATTCAGAGACCAAAATTCAGGCGAAAATGTTTTGTTTCTGAATATTGAGAAGCTTCCTGCCAAATTATTTCTATAGGAGACTTTTCCTCCAAAGTCCAAATCCAACAGATAATTAATAATATGACTCTAAATGGTTTATTTAATGGCGTACTTTTTCATCAATAAAAAAACATTAACGAAAAAAAATTCAAAAGAGATATAAAAAGCTTTAGAGACAATCCTTATTTAATCTTTAAAGTAAGCTTTTAGAGAAGAAATGGGCTTAGTTTCTTGAGGTTCGCGCAATGGCGCAAGGAATTCGCAGCGTCGGTGTTGGGGAGGAGAAATGAGGGTGATGAAGTTGGGGGTGAGTATAGGCAGTTCAAAAAGGGGGAGACGGGTTTGGCGTTCTTGATGAATTTTCCGAAGTTGCCTTATGTTTCTCCTTATCAGGATTCTAATAGGGGTGTTCAAAAAAAGTGCGAAAATTACTTAATTTAAATTAAATCAAACCAAATCGTTAATTATTTTTAGATTATTAAGAGGTTTGGTCGGTTTTTTAATCTAATTTTTTTAGACAGTTTGGTTTGTGGTTTGAACTTCCCAAACCGTTCAATAATCCGCCCAAAAATATACATATATAATTTTTTTTTAATTTTAAAAATGTTTTTATATTTATTTTAATTTTAATTGGTCGTAATAAAGGTTCTACAAATACACCCCTATCATATTTTTGTTGGTTTGTACTAAAATTTTAAATGGTGAACTGTTAGACATTTACTACTTTTAAGTTATATTGTAAGCTTGAATCTTATTTTATTTTTATTAATTAATGATTTTATAATTTTTACGAATTATTGAAAACTTTTTAATCTTAAGTTTAAACTGCCAAAATTAAACCGCTCAAAATGTTTATGAGTGATTTGGTTTAATTTAGTTTTTGTCAAAAATATCAAACAGTCCAAAAAAAAATTATTTTTTGTTTTATAAGTGATTTATATATATATATATATATATATAACCCGTCTAAACCGACCGGGAACACCCCTAGATTGTATGTAGGCACATTGATCCGAATAGGAGAAAAGGGTGGTTGGGGTTTTGCATGGGATTTTGAGCTTGACACTTCACAAGAATACCAAGAGGAACTACTTAAGAAGCATGAGAGAGGAGTTGAATCTTCCTCATAAGTTTACGCGGATCTTCACGAGGTATCCCGGGATTTTCTACCTTTCGTTGAAGGGTACCATAGAGGGAAACTCGTGAACCCACATCCCTTGACGCGGCTTAGAGAAAAGTTTTATCATGTCATGAGAACTGGGCTTATTTTCAGGGGTAAAGGTGAAAACTTGTTGCCGAAAGAAGACATTCTTGATGGTGGGGAGAGTGAGGACCGGGAAGGAGATTCTGAAGAGGAAGAGGAAGTTGAAATGGATGATGAATTCTCCAAGGAAATCTCGGAGTTGGAAGACTCTGAAGAAGATAATTAGGATTCTGTAAGAAGACCAAGAACACCATAATTTCATTGTGAGTTTGGAAAACAGAGAAATCATCAACCTTCCCAGCTAAGAAATCCAAAGACCGGTGATTGTAGATTGTTCTCTCAATTTAAAAAAAAAAAAAAAAAGAGGACTCATTCAGAAACCGATTTATTTAAAAGAATTGAAGACCACAGATGAATTTTTATTATGATACTTACAAGCATTGTGCGGGTTTATATGCTCTTTTGTTTAAGGATTCCTCTATTTTACATGATGACTGTTGATGAGAATTATAAGATTTGTTTATCTTGATGCTGGTTCGGTTTAAGGATTCCTCTATTTTACATGATGACTGTTGATGAGAATTATAAGATCCACAGGCTAATTCTCAAAAGGTTAGCAAAATAATGACGACTTCAAATCAGTTGGTACATGTATCAGTTCTTTTTTGTTAGGTCAGGACAGACTAAAGACCGTTTGACTATTCTAAAATAAGTGCAACTATTCTGATGTTCCATGTACGTCGATATATTGATTTGAAATTGCAAGACAGTATTAGTATATATGCAATGCAAAAAATTACACTGTTATCATCCCCATTCTAAATCTTCCTATTAGGAAAACGCCTAGTTAAAGCCTTTTTTTTTTAGTAAAAAAACCCCATTGGGAAAACCCAAATAAAGAAAAAGAGTACTCTTTAACAGCGACAGATTTGCGACGACAAGTGGTCGCTAAAAATTCATTTGCAACGACTTTCTATTTTTGGCAACGACTTTTGGTCGTCGATAATAGTCCTTTTTCTTGTAGTGAGTGCATGATCCGGGGGTCTTCTAAAAACAGCGACAGGTTTGCGACGACAAGTGCTCGTTAAAAATTCATTTGTGACGACTTTCTATTTTTGGCAATGACTTTTGGTCGTCGCTAATAGTCCTTTTTCTTGTAGTGAGTGCATGATCCGGGGGTCTTCTAAAATCATTAACGAAATCGGTTAGCGGGTATTTTGTAAATTTCTGTTGGAGCCACCAATTGAAGTCTTCTTGGTGCAAAGCAAACTTATGCAGCACTTGGTTCTCTTCCCTGAATATATGCAACATCACCAGATCAGCACTCTATTTTGGAACCAATATTTGATCACAAAGATGAACACGGTTGCTAATAAGACCAACACAAAAATAATTATAAGAAAAGTTTCACATGGTCAAGTTCTTTCTTCAAGAAGCTTCTTGGTAGAGATGACTATAATTATCGGAAAGACTTTCTTCAAGAAGCTTCTTGTTAGGGCTTCGTTCTTCATCTTGGAGTCTCTTGCTGTCGTCGATTATGGGATATGTGTATGCATGGGTAGGTAACGTGAGTCGCAAATAGACGGCACGGCTGACTTTTGGCCGGAAAAGCTCTATCCTCATGATCAGAAGCACTCACACTAAAATAATCCTATAATAACAGTGGAATGAAAAGTTGAATTTGAATGCTGTCACGTATTCTAGTAGTAGGAGAGGGGATATATGCATAATTAAGTTTTATATTACTGTTTTTTTTTATAAATTCTTGGTCATAATTTTTATGGAGAGATTATAATAATCTCAATACGTTAGAAATAATATCACGTGACCCATGTAGCTGGCGAGCTAGGGGTACCTAATACCTCGCTCTCCTCTAGATGAGATTCAATTGTTATATTTCATTAGGAATGGTTACTATGATATTTATCCATAAGTATTATTTTTTTAGCCGTCAGATATTGAATCTAATGGTTGTAATAAATTGGATAGTTAACTAAAAAAATTTGTGATAATTAATAAAATTGAATTCTTATCACGGCACACCATTAAATTTCTACATTAGGTAGTAACCACTAATGAAAACATAGCTATTGAAAACTCATCTAATTCTATTAAGCATTCCCTCCAACACCAACTTTTATGACGGCGTCTCCGTATATTTTTAAAAATTTGGGAGATGTTATGTAAAATATTTCGGTCAAAACGGGTGTCTTTACAATTTGACAAGGGTCTCATTGTTTAAGGAAAAAAAAAAGAAAAGAAAAAAGACTAATGAAAATAATGATAAAGATATAACAGCAATAATGGAAAATAAATAAATAATAAATTACAAACCATGTGTAATCTTTTTTTTTTCCTTCTTCTTTTTGGTAGAAGTAATTTATTCATACAATCATAGATCATCCACAAATTTCAGGCAAGCAAGCAAACGCTTCTAAATGATTGACTAAGAAGTGTAAAGAGAGATGAAAAATAGCTATAGATAAGCTAGATGATTTTTTTTTTTTTTTTTTTTTTTTTTTACATATACAACACGAGATTGAATTCATAATCTCCTACGCAAATCCCCCGTTGGCACTAGACCAAGAGGATCTTAGGCACCGGATGACTTGTCGGCTTTTAGTACTTGAGGAGAAAGGGCCTAGTAAGTCTGACCACCACTGCCTGTGCTCAACCCCGACCTCGGAGCAGCCCTTGTCCTAATAACCGTCACAATATTCTGCACACACGCGCGCACACATATATTTGATCAAAAGGCACGTTACTTGCATAGGTTGTCATATAGTAATTTTCGAAAAGAATATCATACATTTCTTGCTTACACTTGAGTAAACTAAGTCCTTAATGGCCAACGTATACTAAAAGCAAAACACCAACTTTGCTTCGTTTAAGTGGCTAAAATGTTTTACATGACAGCTTAATTGGTATATAAAAATTTTAATTATTCTTATAAGCATTTCCCATATGAAATCAGAATCTATTAGTAACAGCAGAGAGAGAGAGAGAGAGAGAGAGAGAGAGAGAGAGAGAGAGAAGTCCAAGCAGCAAGTCCACTCAACACTCAGCGGCTTCTAATTAGGAGTCAATTCACAAGATTTTGATTCAGATTCGGAAATAATTTTTGCTTGGATTTTTTAGTCTTTTCGTCTTGATCAGTTTGTTTCAGATCTATTGCCATATATAGTGACAGGATTTTCTTTCAAACTAATTAATAATTTTATTTTCATGCGATATATGTGCATGGTTAGTATTTCTTGAAACCTGAGGATATATATATATATATATATATATATGTGTGTGTGTGTGTGTGTGTGTGTGTGTGTTGTTTTTATTTTCAGATAATGAAAAAAAAAAAAAAAAAAAACAGAGAGATGCTTACAGTTGATAAGTATTTTTCTATGGCTAGTGGCTCAGAAGCTTCTGCAGGTTCTTCTTGAGTTTTATTAGTCTCGAAACCCAAACATCTGAAGAAAGCCCTAAAAGCTTCTTGAATGAAATTGCAGGGTGAACTTGAAGAACTCAAATATTTAGAGCTTGATGTTTTTGACGCCGATGAGACCTCCATTTTCGAAATACTCTCTCCATGTACCCAATAAAGCTTTAAGAAGACTTGAGCCTAAACATTTTTTATTAATATGTTAGTCATGCTTGCGTGCTTTCACATTAAAATTATGGTTTCTTAAGTTTCAAATAAAAAATAAAATAAAATTGCACAAAACTATATGTATAAGTGTGATTTTAATGGTTACTGTAATATTTATACATCAATAAGTATCATTATTTTAGCCGTAAGATATTACTTTGACGGTTATAAAAAATTATATAGTTGACAAAAAAAAATTATAATAATTAATGGAACTGAATTCTCATTACGTCATGTTATTAAATTTCTATATTTGATGATAATTAATCACCAATAAAAATGTAACCATTCAAAACTAATCTTTATGTATATATGTGTATGTATGTGTATATGTATAATGTAATTGCATCTGCATGATCCGGACTTATCGCATTTGACAACCAAGCAAACGATGTTTTATATAAAACCGTACTCTTAAAATTCATAAATATGGATTTTAAATTTGACTAAACAATTATATCAAATAAACAATAAAAGTAATATCCACGTTGTTACTTAATTTATTGAGCATTATTGGGAATCAACAATGTGCTTTCTTCAAGTATCACGTGCTATATTTTAGTAATTTTGTGGGCCTTATTTGACGATTTTTTTTCCATCTTAATTTGTTCACCTTGTTTGACTAACTTCATAAAACAACAAGAAATTACCGTTACTTTAAAGTCCACTTGCTGAATTGATATCGACAACTATCAATATTGTTGTCGTCAAATGAAACTTGGTAAACCTTTGGTTTCAAGTTTCAACATATATGAATGACGTTTTTTCTGTTTTAAAAATGGTCGTTTAAATTTTTCAGTTCAAATCAAAGAGCTCAAATCACATAATTCGAATTCGAACGATATTTTACTGATGCATTACCGTTCACTTCGTTGATTCGAGTTTAGAATTCGAGTTTAGATGTGACTTTATGTGAGAACTTTTTACTGTAACAAAAAAGTTAAATGTGATTGTTTATAAGAGCTTTTTACTGTAGAAAAACTCGAATCAGCGAAGTGAACGGAAATGTGTACTATCAAGTCGAGCACAAACGTTTTATACTTGGTGAGTGTCAAAGTGACTTTTAAAACATCTCATTATTGGTTCACGAGATTTTGTTTTATTTCAGTTTTTATTCTTCTGTTAGTTTAATATTAAATATTTGACGAAATATATAAAAATTAAAGATTAAAATTGATAACATATAAAATTTAAAGATTAAAACAACACAAAATAAATTAAATTAAATTTCCACATATAGTCTTAAAATTTTAGCTGTTTTAAATTTTTGTCCCTAATTTACATAGATTTCATCAAACTTTAAAGCTTAGAAAGTGTGTCCTTCAACATAGGACTCTGGCCCCCTTGAAAGGTTGGCTCAACCAGATAGTCTGATTCATAATTCAAATTTTGTGAGTGAAAATATTATAGCATAACTTTTTAAATTTAATTTTTTTGTAAGAGTAAATACTATTTAAACTCAAACCAGATTCAATCAATCTTGTCATGTATTGTGTGGCAGAAGGCTACGCAATCAGCTGTGGTTTGAATAGTTTATTTAATATTAATTTTTTAGGGAGTTTACAGTGGAGCAAGCTATTTTGCTCCACTAATGGGGACTGTATTTTTACTGTTGGATTAATTTTTTAACGATCAAATCTACAGTAAGAGTAGTTCTATATGACGCGCTGTAAATTTTAATGCGGACTTATACATATTTGACCGTTGAAAAACTAATTCAACGGTTAAAAATAACTATCCCTATCAATGAAGCAAAATAACCGGTTCCATTTGTAAAGATTCTCAATTTTCTAATCTAAATAAATAATAATAAATTGAACTAAACAACAGCGGTTGAATCGCAGTAACTAAATTGTCCCTTTCGTCCCCGTACTTTCATTGCTTTTGAGTGTTTCTTTAACGAAACGGTCCTCAATGTCTACCTTCAAGTCTTCTACAGAAACGAGACAAGAAGAATGATATGAAAAACCTTTCCTCTGCGCCACCAAACGCTCACCCGATCTGTTCTACACCAGCAATTATGATGTTGCTTAAGTTTGGCAATCTCAGTATTTGTCTAAGTTATGGGAGGTAGCAATGTTTGTTTTACAACTCAAGTTGAGAACTTGAATTGTGTATGTAAGATAAAAATACTGTAACAAAAAAAGTTAAATTTAAATTTTTGTGAGAGAAAACTTTGTAGTAATAAAACTTAAGTTGTGAAAAGAACAAGCCCTAGAATTATCATATATAGTTGATGTAGGCGGCTAGGCGCAAAGGAAATTACGAGAGATCAAATATGGGAAACTCTTGGTCCAGTATTCGTACCCCTAGTATAATTTTTACTAGCTAACAAAACATTTGCGAATTAGGGATACTTCTTTTCTCTACATGAAAATCATTAGAAGAGATCTCTTTTGCTGACTTTTTTGGTCAGAACCAATTGTTACTTGATTAAAGTCCTACCTCTAAGTTTTTCCTGACTTTTGTTCTGATTATTAAACCTTTAAAATCAGCATGTAGAAACTTCGCTTGGTGTTTCTATATGTAGGACTTATTGCGCATTATTTCGTCACAGAACTTGCTCATCCCAGTTACACAACTGGTATCAGTAGCTGCAAGGACGTTTTTTGAGACCATATGCGACTGTCTATCTGATAGGCTCATTCTGTACATTTCCATTCAAAATGTCTACTTCAAACGAAGGATTTGATTCCGAGTGTCATTAGCCACCAAAATTGAAATTCTTGGAACTGTTGAGAGATAGTATGGTACTCTGAGTCCAATCCAGAATTTAGCGTACACACTGGGAAACCTGCTGTACGTATTCATAGATGGTGGGATTCAAGGTTTGGGAACTTATGGCTTTGGGACCGTGAATCATGTAAATCAATCATAAAATAAAACACTTGAGATTTAAAGGCTTACGAGCATTTATAAGATGAAAAAATAGATAACAATACCATCAGCTGACAATGATACTATGGGCACAAGCAGTGCACCAGGTTCATTAACGTCAGTTTTTTTCTCTTTTAGTTTTTAAACTTATTTTTTTGTCGATATAGTTCAGAATATATAGGTGATAATATTAAAAAGAAAATAATATATATATATGTCAATGTGAAATTGCTCTTTTAAAGAGCAAAAGTAGAAATATATGTGTACATATGCATAAAGATATATCAGAAATAGAAGATTCTGTCCTTAAAGCTAGGTCAAGAAGATTTAGCGGAAAAGAAGTTTTCTAAAGGCTATTGAAAGAGGCCATGGATGGAGATGCTGCAAGCAAAGAGGAATAAGAAATAGCGTGTCACTAATTATCAAAGGCTGTAAGCAATTGTAGTTGCACTTATGGTTGCCGTCATGTTGCAGAAACTTTTAAATCATTTTCTTGTCAATCCTATGAAATTAACTGATTACTGGTCCGTTTAGTTCACTGATTCGAGTTGAGACGTGATTTTATGTAAAAAAAATTTATCGTAGTAAAAAAGTTACATATGACTGTTTTTGAGAATTTTTTACTATAATAAAACTCAAATTCTAAATTCAAAACAGTAAAATAAATGAAGCCTACACATTCGTTTATTTAACCGGATGAGATGACAAAGTTTATTGTTTTTAATACTTTCAATTTTGGTGATTCCAAGTTTTATCTTGTACGGATGACTGGGACCCACATGCAGGGTGAAGTTTTTGGAGTTTCCATAGTTTCAAATTTGATTCATGGATTTCAAAGTATATACCGTTTAACATGCGGGATAAATCTGAAATTTCACAAAGTCTGGATCAGAAAATTGAGTTTCCTTAAATATGTTGACTCTTAGAAACTTTTATGAGTTCTTAGAGTCTTTTGATTGTTTATTAAGATTTCAAGTTAGTTCCTGAAGCACGAAGCATAGTTTTGACTTGCTTTGTTTTGCCCATCAGTTTTGTCATTATTTCTCTTACACTTTGTACATCTTGTGGTAAATAGACTACATATTTTCTTCAACCATGATTAGAAGCTGTTATCGTCTTTAGGAACCTTTTTTATGCTGGAGTTTTTAAGTAGTTTGTCAAGGATGTGAAAGTCAATAATATTGAAAATTTTTATTACATTTTACTTTAAGGACCAATTTTCCTTGTCTCACCAAGGGAACTTCAGAGCGTGGTATTTCAAACCAAGGGAGAATGATGAAAAGAAAAAATGGCATATCAGTTCAACAATGCCCTAAATGTATCATCTCTATTCATTTTTTATTTCTTGGTTATCTACTGACACTAGGGGACTCAATCGAATGATAAAAAAAAAAAAAAAAAAAAAATTTACATGGTAAAAAAAACTTTATTTACGTGGAAAAAATCTTTTTATCAATCGTAAAAAAAAATTTACGTGAAAAAAATCTTTTTATTAGTCATAAATGAAACATTTACGCAGTAAACTGCTATCTACTTCAAATAGTATTAGAATCTATTATTTACTTAATTTAGTTTTAAAAATCTGGTATTTATTATAATTTCTCTTTCTTTACCAATCACAAAGACGAGTGGTAATATCAATACTCCTCTAAATTTAAAGATATTTAGGAGAAAATATCCATACTGGTGAATATATCGGAAAATATAGATCTACGCTAGCATTTTTCATCCAAAAAATTAGTATTGCTGCACTTTGAGGTGAAAAACGACTTCAAGAAAATACAACGGCATCGTTTGCATAAGGTTGTTAACTGTTTTTAATGCTTGTTCGGCTGTTGGGATGCCCAAATCCTAATCTCAACTAGCACCCATTTGTTATATTTAGTTGCCTTATTTTGGTATTTAATTTATGTTTCATGCTCGAATAATGTTTAATGAGCACAGTTGATAGGAGAACGGTTTACAAAGAAAAATGAAAATTACATGTGAAAATACGTATAAATAAAAGGGTATATATGTAATTTACTCAGTATATATATATATAAGTGATTTTCTTGCAAGTTAATAAGATTGCCATTCTTTAGTATGTAGGATTAAAGTTATTGTCTTTTACTTTTCTAATTAATTCTGTAATGTGTTCTTGTGCCATCTCAAAAACATTATTTTTTAAGGCCATTAACTTTAAATTTTTCCTCCAAAAAAAATTAAATTTTTTTTACACTAATGTCCCTAGAAATAGGCAAAATGACCATTGCACTGCCCAAAAAAAAAAAAAAAAAAAAAAACACCTTTTTATTACTCATAAATGAAAGATTTACGCTGTAAAGTGCTATCTACTTCAAATAGTTATAAAATTGTGATTATTTAATTTAGTTATAAAAATGTGTTATTTATTACATTCTCCCCTAAAGAAATTTGTAAGGAATGTCAAATTATATGATATTGAATTGTAATGATGCAGAGCAACAAGATTGAATTTTGAATTTAATTTTTATAATTATCTATTAGGTTGTATTTTATCATTAACATTTAATTCTAAATTAAGATCTCGTAAGATTATTTTTAATTAGTTAAACTTATCAAATTCTATAAACGCATTAGTGATAATAATATAATATCGTTCAAATTTCGTGATAATAATATAATATTGTTCAGAGTTTGATTATTTATAAATATTAACATTATTGATTTCTCTCGAGTTCTTGTTAAGAGATTTTTTTTCACGTAAATAAATAATTTTTAATATATAAATTATTTACTATTTACTTCAAATAATTTTAAATTTTACTATTTACTTAATTTAGTTTTATAAATCTTCTATTTACTATAATTTTTCTTTTTTTTTTTTTTTTTTTTTTTTTTTTTTGGTTTTTTTTTAATTTTTTTTTTTTTTTTTTTTTTTTTTTTTTGTTTCGCTGAAGTGAAATGGGGAAACACGTTTGTTATAGAGTTTAACTTTTAAATGTTCAATAGTTTATGGGAGCAAAAAATCAACAATATATGATAACCTTGTGCTTGTGCATAGTCCACCATCTCCATTTATAAAAAGGCAACAACCTTTCCATTGATGTGGACCCTCCACCAATGTCTGGATTCTTATTATTTTTTTCACTTTCTTTTTCCTTTTTTTTTTTTTTTTTGGATCTTTTTCCCACTAAATTGGACTTTCGTCATGTTTTGATGAGATATGATGGAAGCATTCCCAGAAGAATATCCTCCATACCAACGGCAATACTTGGGGTCATTCTTTCAACATAAAGCCCTTATGAAGGGAACTAATTTTGATCCATTTTTTGAAGTTTGGCTTTTTTGCATAAGATACTCTCAACTTTTCACAATTGATAGATTGGTTCCTTTTTTTTTTTTTTTTTTTGTGACAATCGACTCCTATAACTTGAAATTCTTTGCAATATTAGTCAATTGATGACCTCTGTCAAACTCGAATGTTTGGTAGAGGAATTCGTTCCCTGATTCGAATCATGATTCGTGATTCGCTACAGTATTTTCTCTCACAAAAAATTCACGTAAATCAAAAATAATTCGAATCACATGATTTGAATCCTCCAACCAAACGTCCTCACACGTGCTTAACACATGCATAGCAAAAAAGGACACCAATGGTCATTATACTTTTATTAGATTATTTTTATAAATGTCTCCAAATTATATATTTTGTTTCAAAGTGTTCCTAATTTTTAAAAACAGTTTAAAACAACTCTCGATTTATAAAAAATATTCAAAATGTTCTCTATCTATAATATAAACGGAACGGGAACGCTAACGTTGCTTATATTAAAGATTTATAAAAATTATTTTAAAATATAAACTTTAATTATTAATAAAAAAATCGTTAACCTTAATATAAAGTCACACAAAAATCAAATAAAGTTTAAAGAATAATAATAAAAACAAACAAACAAAACAAAAATAACAAACAGATTAGATGAATTATAAAAAAACAAGCATATATACCCACAAATTTGTAAAATGTCTCCTTCTCCATTGACGGCCTTCTTCTCCGATCACTTAAAAAATGAAATATCCAAAAATTAAACCAGCATCTATCTCTCTTCTTCTCTTCTCTTCTTTTTCGACTCTAAAAAATAAAAAAATAAAAAATAAAAAAACCAGCTCTCCTTCACATTTCACAACACCTAAAAACCAACTAAATCAAATATATAGCACTCACTCATTCTCACCAAAATTAACTTTTAATTTCGTTTATTTTATTAATTTAAATTTTATTATAATAAAAAAATTTTAAAAATAATTATATTTAATTTTTTTATTATACCAAAATTTTCACATCAATATACAGGGAACAAAAGATAGTTGCCAATGATTAACAATGAAAAGTGGAAGTGTGGGAAAAAGAGAGGAGATTAGGGAATGAACCACACAAAACATCAAAGTAATTCCTAAATCATGCATTTCCACAAGCACCAAAATTTTCACATCAATATACAGGGAACAAAAGATAGTTGCCAATGATTAACAATGAAAAGTGGAAGTGTGGGAAAAAGAGAGGAGATTAGGGAATGAACCACACAAAACATCAAAGTAATTCCTAAATCATGCATTTCCACAAGCACCAAAATTTTCACATCAATATACAGGGAACAAAAGATAGTTGCCAATGATTAACAATGAAAAGTGGAAGTGTGGGAAAAAGAGAGGAGATTAGGGAATGAACCACACAAAACATCAAAGTAATTCCTAAATCATGCATTTCCACAAGCACCAAAATTTTCACATCAATATACAGGGAACAAAAGATAGTTGCCAATGATTAACAATGAAAAGTGGAAGTGTGGGAAAAAGAGAGGAGATTAGGGAATGAACCACACAAAACATCAAAGTAATTCCTAAATCATGCATTTCCACAAGCACCAAAATTTTCACATCAATATACAGGGAACAAAAGATAGTTGCCAATGATTAACAATGAAAAGTGGAAGTGTGGGAAAAAGAGAGGAGATTAGGGAATGAACCACACAAAACATCAAAGTAATTCCTAAATCATGCATTTCCACAAGCACCAAAATTTTCACATCAATATACAGGGAACAAAAGATAGTTGCCAATGATTAACAATGAAAAGTGGAAGTGTGGGAAAAAGAGAGGAGATTAGGGAATGAACCACACAAAACATCAAAGTAATTCCTAAATCATGCATTTCCACAAGCACCAAAATTTTCACATCAATATACAGGGAACAAAAGATAGTTGCCAATGATTAACAATGAAAAGTGGAAGTGTGGGAAAAAGAGAGGAGATTAGGGAATGAACCACACAAAACATCAAAGTAATTCCTAAATCATGCATTTCCACAAGCACCAAAATTTTCACATCAATATACAGGGAACAAAAGATAGTTGCCAATGATTAACAATGAAAAGTGGAAGTGTGGGAAAAAGAGAGGAGATTAGGGAATGAACCACACAAAACATCAAAGTAATTCCTAAATCATGCATTTCCACAAGCACCAAAATTTTCACATCAATATACAGGGAACAAAAGATAGTTGCCAATGATTAACAATGAAAAGTGGAAGTGTGGGAAAAAGAGAGGAGATTAGGGAATGAACCACACAAAACATCAAAGTAATTCCTAAATCATGCATTTCCACAAGCACCAAAATTTTCACATCAATATACAGGGAACAAAAGATAGTTGCCAATGATTAACAATGAAAAGTGGAAGTGTGGGAAAAAGAGAGGAGATTAGGGAATGAACCACACAAAACATCAAAGTAATTCCTAAATCATGCATTTCCACAAGCACCAAAATTTTCACATCAATATACAGGGAACAAAAGATAGTTGCCAATGATTAACAATGAAAAGTGGAAGTGTGGGAAAAAGAGAGGAGATTAGGGAATGAACCACACAAAACATCAAAGTAATTCCTAAATCATGCATTTCCACAAGCACCAAAATTTTCACATCAATATACAGGGAACAAAAGATAGTTGCCAATGATTAACAATGAAAAGTGGAAGTGTGGGAAAAAGAGAGGAGATTAGGGAATGAACCACACAAAACATCAAAGTAATTCCTAAATCATGCATTTCCACAAGCACCAAAATTTTCACATCAATATACAGGGAACAAAAGATAGTTGCCAATGATTAACAATGAAAAGTGGAAGTGTGGGAAAAAGAGAGGAGATTAGGGAATGAACCACACAAAACATCAAAGTAATTCCTAAATCATGCATTTCCACAAGCACCAAAATTTTCACATCAATATACAGGGAACAAAAGATAGTTGCCAATGATTAACAATGAAAAGTGGAAGTGTGGGAAAAAGAGAGGAGATTAGGGAATGAACCACACAAAACATCAAAGTAATTCCTAAATCATGCATTTCCACAAGCACCAAAATTTTCACATCAATATACAGGGAACAAAAGATAGTTGCCAATGATTAACAATGAAAAGTGGAAGTGTGGGAAAAAGAGAGGAGATTAGGGAATGAACCACACAAAACATCAAAGTAATTCCTAAATCATGCATTTCCACAAGCACCAAAATTTTCACATCAATATACAGGGAACAAAAGATAGTTGCCAATGATTAACAATGAAAAGTGGAAGTGTGGGAAAAAGAGAGGAGATTAGGGAATGAACCACACAAAACATCAAAGTAATTCCTAAATCATGCATTTCCACAAGCACCAAAATTTTCACATCAATATACAGGGAACAAAAGATAGTTGCCAATGATTAACAATGAAAAGTGGAAGTGTGGGAAAAAGAGAGGAGATTAGGGAATGAACCACACAAAACATCAAAGTAATTCCTAAATCATGCATTTCCACAAGCACCAAAATTTTCACATCAATATACAGGGAACAAAAGATAGTTGCCAATGATTAACAATGAAAAGTGGAAGTGTGGGAAAAAGAGAGGAGATTAGGGAATGAACCACACAAAACATCAAAGTAATTCCTAAATCATGCATTTCCACAAGCACCAAAATTTTCACATCAATATACAGGGAACAAAAGATAGTTGCCAATGATTAACAATGAAAAGTGGAAGTGTGGGAAAAAGAGAGGAGATTAGGGAATGAACCACACAAAACATCAAAGTAATTCCTAAATCATGCATTTCCACAAGCACCAAAATTTTCACATCAATATACAGGGAACAAAAGATAGTTGCCAATGATTAACAATGAAAAGTGGAAGTGTGGGAAAAAGAGAGGAGATTAGGGAATGAACCACACAAAACATCAAAGTAATTCCTAAATCATGCATTTCCACAAGCACCTAGTGTGCAGTTTTTTTCCCAAATGCAAATAAAACAATCAGAACATATTATAAAACTCTTCTATTGTTGCAGCTTTGAAAAATACCACCTTTATACTGAATGTTGTTATGACAAGAGGGATTTGGCTTTGATAAAGATTATAAACTTTCATTTTTGGTTCCTCATAACAAAAAGATGCCTAAGAAAATCATTTCTAGATTCGGAGCAAGAAAATCATTTTTGCATTGGACAAAAGTAAGCGTCTAAATTAAGAACCATCACCAGTTACCAACATCTAAAAGCGTGCATTAAATCAAAAAACCACAAAAAAAAAAAAAAAACTTGCATGACCTAGCAAAGAGCAAAATCGCAAAGTTTTCAGGGGAAAAAAAATTGCACTATGAATACATACAATAATAACATGGAAGGAGAGAGAGAGTCAGAAATCTCGTGTGGAAAACTTGCCGCCTCATCGCACCAGCTCAGAAGAAAGAGTGGTGCTGCGTTTGCTACAAAGCGTTTTTCATCATTCTCTTTCTCCCATTTTCAAATCAAATATGAATAATAATGTTTTGAACATAAATAAATAATAATAATAATAAAAACAACCAAACACAGGTTTCTTTTCTGTGGAACAAAGAAATCGCTGAGAGAACGAGAGAGGGGTGAGTGAGAGAGAGAGTGGATTTGGGGATGTTATATAGTACTTATAGGGCGGCTTTGCTCTAATTCGTCCCTTCTTTTATTTGTACGAACCCTAGTTTGGCGCTATTGCTTCGAGTCGAGAGACTTTTTTATTTTTTTTATTTGGGTTTATAATTTAAGTTTTATTATAGGAAAAAATTATAAAAAATAGTGATATTTAATTTTTTTATTATAATAAAAAAATTTACATAAAATCTATCTTTAACTTAAATTAAAAATTTAAATTAACAAATCGCTTGTATTCTTCCTCTTCACTCTCAAATTGCATACCGAAATGCAAGCCCAGCCTCATCATCGTCCTCATCGCGAACCCAGACCTATCGAGCCTACCTCCGCCATTGCAACCCTTCGCGAGCCTGAACCTCCGCTGCGCGAGCCCCGTCGAGCTCACAGCCCTCTCTGCCGCAACCCCGTCCAGATCCATAACACCCGCCCTCTCTGCCGCAACCCCGTCCAGATCCATAACACCCGCCCTCTTTGCGAGCCGTCAGAAGCCCGGATCCATCTGCCGCCGTCGCTCCACGGTGCGAGATATCCTTCACAATCCTACCTTTGCCGTCGCAAGCTCTCCGCCGTAAATACTGCTCCGCCTCTCGCCGTCGCCTGACATGAGCAAGAAGAAATCTTGGTTTCTTAATGCTACGCCATATCACAAAGAAAAAGAGTATTCAGGGAACAATGCCCTTGAAAAAGAGTATCCGGAGATTATGGAGGGATAGAAATGACCTTGTTCATGGGAATCTTAGCAGGTCTCCTGATAAGCTCTGTTTTTTCAGTATCTTCGGAGCTGGTTGGGACGGATAAATCCCCTCGCTTTGACTCTCGTTTGATTTTTGCCGATAGTGCCTAATAAAGTTTGCATTAATCTTTTTTCAAAAAAAAAAAAAGACTTACATAAAAGACATAAATGATCTCAAATACAACGGAGATTCAGCCCGACCCTTAAGTGAATTCGTCAAAAAATATGTTCATAGCTTTCTAACGACTAATTATGCCATATACAACTTTCTGAAGATCTTTGGGGCCGATGTGTCTATAGGTTTTATGTATTTTGATTTCGCGTGCTTTATCAAAAAGGTGACTTCTATTGTAGGTTTAATAAATATATAAATAAAACTAACTTTACATTATTTTTAACCATTATAATCAATTAAATTTAAAAAAACAAACAAACAAAATAAGATAATGAGACTTGATGAGAATCCGATAATTTAGAATTTCGTCCTACCAGCATTTTGCAACTTATTTAGGCCTCGTTCGTTTCGCTGATTCGAGTTTAGAATTCGAGTTGAGATATGAGAGCTTTTTACTGTAGCAAAAAAGTTAAAAAAAAAATTGTTTTCAATTCTTCTCGCTTTTGTTATAGAGGGTGCAAAATGTTCTAATTTTTATTTTTTTACGGTCTTTTAAGATATATTGAAAAAAAATATTTTGCGCTTTATGTTTGCTTCTATAAACTTTTTTTTTTTTTTTTTATCTTCTATAGCTTGCATTTAGATTTAGGGTTAATTTGAATGTATACTCTTGGTTTTCAATTGTTTCCAATGTATATCATCAGATTTCATTTAACATGCAGACGTATTACTTTTTGTCAATTAGCAGTCTATTTTCACAACAAAAATAAGCAAAATATACTCAAGAGTAATACCGGCAATATAGGTCACGACACGATGATACGACTCGAAAACGATACAAATTTTGCGGGTTAGGGTTGAGAAAAAAGAGGTTCGGATCAGAATTGAGTTGACATGAAATTGACACGAAAACACGGATCAATTTCGGGTTGGACCCGCCTAACCCGAACACGACACGAAACTCGTAAAAAACTAAAAAATACATATATTTTTCATTTCATATTTTAAATTTTATTATGAACTTGTGATATCATGATAGTTATACTCAAAATCTTATACTATTATTTGCTTAATTTCAATGGATGTTATTGTAATTTAGTGTGTTATGAATTTTAAGTTATTTTTAATATGTAAAAAACTAAATAAAAGTATACAATTTTCGTGTCAATTTTGGGTTCACATGTCAATTTCGTGTCGCGGGTCATTTTCAGGTCGTGTCGTGTCAACTCGTAAAGTGGTCGTGTCATGTTCGTGTTGCGGTTTTTTAAAAAATTTCGTGTCACGGGTCGTGTTCAAATTGACTGTAAATTTAAAAAGAAACGATAAAAACACGATACGTGACACGAATTGCCACTCCTGCTCAAGTGTAAATGAGAACAAAAAAATAATAATTTTAAAAGGATAAAACAGAACAAATGTATGACTTTCCTTTTTTCTGATATTTTTTTTTCAAAGGTGGTCGTTCATTCAGTACTCAAAATAGCTGTTAATTGAGAAAAAGGTATAAATTTACTTATTAAATGGAATTTAATGGCAAACATTTGTAAGAATAAAAAACTGAAGGTGTACTTTATAAATAACTATATAATACAGGACAAAAAAGGAAAATAAAATCTATAATGTATAACCCGATCATGAGTACGTGATTATCTCTATTAAACTCTCAACCTTCGCAATATATACTATTAGTTTAGATTCTAACAACGCTAAAAATCCAAAAATTTAAAATCAAGCATGGTAAAATCATACTTAAAAAAAAAAAAAAAGTGTGGGGTTGGCGCAAGGCAATTGTCTGTAGTCCCAAGCTCATGATTCCTGGTGCAGTGTGATGATTGTGACTCTTCGTGAACATACAAGTCACAAGTTCATTTTAAGTTTTAACACGCCTTCATGCAAAACAATAATGATTTTATTAATTAAGATATTTAAAAGATTTGTGTAAGCTTTAGCAAGATGAGATAGATTATCTTGTCTGTTAAAGTGTGATTTTAAGTTGATATGTATATCTATATATATATATATATATGTGTGTGTGTGTGTGTGTATCATATATATTAATAAATTTGGTCATCTTGGTATGTATTGAACAAGAAACGATAAGATTGTTATTTTTCCAAAGTGTGTCTACACGTCTATGTTCTCATACGTACTTCTTAAGTGAGTAGTGATGAACACTCGTGATCATGACGTATATATGGTGAACAATAAGTTAATCTCCTTGATTGCTTGGATACTTACGTGCAGAACATAGATATTAATGTAATTTTAATAGTTACCCTAATATTTATTTATTTATTAATTAATGTGTATTATTATTTGATCCATAAAATAATGATCGTTCATAAAATAATGATCGGACGATTGTAATAAATTAGATGATGCATTAAAAATGATGATATTAGATTCTTATCACTTTACGTCATTTAATTTTTATATTTAAAGAATAACTACTATGAAAATGTAACTATTAAAAACTCATATATATATATATATATGCGCGCATCCGATCACATGACATATATATATATATATATTTTCCCTAAAATCCCTTGGAGCCAACTATATGCGGGTTTTTCTCTTCTAAGGAGCTGACTTTGATTGTGATCATTACTATTGTCATATTAACATTTCGGTTAACATGAGCTTTTTTACCTTTTCTGGTATGCGATCACTTTTTTTCCTTTGTTTTCTTTTAATTAGCTGAAGTGTTACGGGTCTAACAATTAATTGCTAAGCCATTTATGTGAAGTGCTTGCTAAAACTTAAATTTGAGTTGATCTTGGAAGTTTCTTATAAATTACTATATAGATATGGTCAAGGAATTACAAAAAGAAATTCAGAAAATGTAAGAGTTGCAAAGAAAAAGAATGATGATTGATATAGAAGTTTATTCCATATTATTTACCGAAAAAGAAAAGTTTATTAATCCATATTATCATGGGTTCCATGTTTTACAGAGTTAAATTATTTAAGATTTTGTGTGAAAATGAAAAACGTGTTACCATCATGAGAAAAGGATTGATTGGATTCTAAATTTGTTTAATTATTTATGCATGCATGGTTATAATATTCTTAACTTTTTGTTCAATTCTCATTCTAAATTTGTTTCAATAATATATAGCATTACCTTAAGTAATTAGAAAGTTAATAATGCAATCAAATAAGGTATTAAATATGTTAAGCTATCCAGTTAACGATGTATATACCTCATTCAATAGTTGGAAGGTTTCATCTCAATCATCGACATCAAAGTTGTGTCCTTTTCAAAAAGCAGAAAAGCCCTTGTCAACCAAATCAATCAATTCTTTGTTTTCTTCTGGAGGTACTTATATAGTCCTTTCTCTTTCATTTTCTATTTTAATTTTCTTTTATTTTTAAATGACGTTTAATTTATGAATTTAAAATTATAGTTTATAATTTTAATTTTTAAAATTTATATTTTTTGTGAGAAAAAAATATTATAACGAAATAAGAACCATAATTATAAATTAAATCAGAACCTTCAAAATAAATAGTGCATTAATAATCTAAAAGAAAACTCCTAAAAGAAAAATAATTAGAGTTACTATTTGTATTGAAAACCACAATTAATAGAAAGTTAGATCTCTCTTATAGGTTTCTTATAGTAGCATTAACTCTCTATTAGCATGCGGTGTGGAGTTTTAAAATTTAAAGTATATTTTCTTTTAGGAGAGCGTGTGTATATATATATATATATATTAACTATCAAATGTATTTTTTTTTATCTAAAACGTGTCGATACCATATCATACTTGTGTGTTTTTCTTAGCTTAAATAACTCGTTAGTGCTTTGGTAATGACTATAAATTCATGATATAAACCATAATTGAAGCTTGTTGAGGTTGTTTTGCACAGGCAATGATGCCCCGTTTATTTCACCTATTCGAGTTTAGAATTCGAATTTTGTTATAGTAAAAAACTCTCAGAAACAGTCACATCTAACTTTTT
>NW_010360524.1:0-4208 GCF_000414095.1 Morus notabilis
TTAATATCGAGTCTATTTCCTATTAATATAAAATACTTCTTTTTTAATTTATAAATTTAATTAGGAGGATCGTAATTACTATTTTAGAGTAGTTCGGACATTGAATTGATAAATGCAATATTGTCGTCATGATCCAAGTTCACTTGTCATGTTTTCTTTTTCCTCAATTTATTGTGTATATGTATATGTATGTATAATACGTGTATGTATGTATATTAATGGTGTACCTAATAATAGCGAATATACGTACGACCAAAGAGAGAGTTGCAAGCCAATGTTGTGTTCTTAAATTACAGATTTTGATAGCAAGTCATGAGGCAGTCAAGCTATAGTATTAAAAGAGAGAGCTGTCATGTTACACAATATTGTATTATACTCAGGTGATGAGACCATCGTACATCAGCGGTCTTCTTTTCTGATTATAAACCATTTATATATGCGTATATCAAATAATTAAAAGAAAAACTACATATATAACCCCGACTCGTGTGTTAAAGTCTGAATTCTCTTTTTTAAGTGTACTAGTTGGAACTGCGTGCATACGATTCTATAAGTAAAAATAAAAAACATATTTCGTAAGGTCTCATTTAAAAAAATAAAATATATATCTATTTATATATGTTTGTATAATAGGACACAAAAAGATAAGAATGAAATAAAAAGGAAGACAAAAAAAAAAAAAAAGACAGAAGAAGGAAGGAAAGTTAAAAAATAAAAAATAAAAAACCAGTTACAAAACCTTTGGTCAGGGGAAGAGATTTTTTTTTTTATAAAAAAGATGGGGATATATACATAGGAGAAGAAAATAGTTAAAGTGAAAAGTTTATTTATTAGGATCAATTTAGGGGAGAGAAAAAAAAAAGAGAATGTATAATAAGGTAAAAAAGATAAGAATGGAAAAAGGAGAGACAAACAAAAAAAACAAGGATACTTAAAAGGATAAGAAGAAAAGTACATTTCTCATTAGTCAACTTAACATTAATTTAACGTCAATCCATAAATAGTACAGTCGGGGCTCATGTATCTTGTTGTGACAATAAAACTAACAACGCTCAACATTATCACATACCAATGGATACTTAAAAGTCTGAGGTGTTCAACAATAATCTCATGTTATTATTATACGGGACTCGTGTTATATTTTAGTTATTTTTTACTGTCATAACAAGAGTGAATAACATGATAAGATTTGTGTTTATTTTACCCTCTACAGGAATAAGTTAGACGGTTAAAATTTTTCAAAAAATTTCAATAAAATTCTTAGACAACAATTTGATTGGAGATAACAACAAATATGAAGAAGATAAGATGAACATGAGTGATTCGTTCAAGTCTATACATTTTGTAGTTTTCAAACATAAGTCCAATCAAATCCTAGGATTAGAATTTGATTAGAGATAATAACAACGAATAGGAAGTATTTCATTAGTGATAATAACAACGAATATGAAGAAGAGATAAGATGAACAAGGGATTTAGGGTGAATATTAATCGTTCAAGTCTACGTCCGCTGCATTATGTACATTTACTAATACAGTTTTAGGAATAGATAGAGATCTCCTCCTCTAACTATAGAAATTACACGCGTTTTAATTTATATCAAAGGGAAAGGCAGTTAGAGATCATCACCAGCCAAAATACACAAGCCCAAAATAATGCTTGATATTTTATGTTGGCAATTAGGTGTCGTGAGTTTAGTGTGAGTAGTTGAAGTGCAACTTGTGTCGTTATTTTTCTTAAGTTTTATATTTTTGTGGCTATTATTATATTTGCTCTACTATATATACCGCTTCGTAGCATAGTTTGCATTCAAGAAGTGAAGAAGAACTATAACGCTAATAGCCTTGAAAACCATGACGAAGAGTTGCTTACATATTATAATGATAATAATAGACTAAAATCAATATGATCTGAAACAGGCATATACACATATTAGATCCAAGCAGCAATAATATGTATGATTTTCTCTTGTAATATTCTTTTTCATCGTAGTGAATGTCTACGACGACTGAGAGTGGACACATCTCTCATATAAGGGTAAATCACTATAAATTTTTTTGTGCACTCTAATTTTTTTCCCTTTTCTTTTATAAATTTTTTGCTCTAAATAGTATAGAATTAAGGTGTCTGACTCTTAAAAAATAAATTTTAAAGAGTAAAAATTTCTAAAAACAAAAACATTGCTAAACATGATATATAGTCTACCAGACATCAATTTGTAAAAAACTTTATAAGTTAATTAATACCATTATTCTTATGAATTGTTCTCAAATCATAATTAGAATGTGTGTGCACAAAAAGAAGTACTAATATGAAGCAATTAACATTATATTACCTTATGAGAACAACATCTTGAGAGAACTGAATTACAAGCAAATTTGGCATCAGTTAAGTGTTTATTAAGTTCCTCGTGCTCGTCGGGATGCAATGTAGCTATCTGAATAAATAATTAAATTCAGCCCACGTCAATTAGTTGATACAATTTATAAAATAATACTCAAGACATATATTAAAATGCCTGTGTACCTTAAAAAATGTTTTAAGTTTGCGCCAACATCCAAGTGTACTGGTAATTTTAAGTTATTTTCAGGTGCACATATACTGCCATTAATAAAATAGAATAAATGTTGCTCGCTTTTTATAGCCAAATTATTATTTTTTCCATAAATGATTTCTTCGTATGACGCATTTGATTGAACTATAAAAGTTGCTTTTGTTGCAGTTATGGAACTATAAATATAAGAAATAAGAAAATATTCTGCGACTTAATTTTATTGCTAAAACCCTTTTTCTGCAGCGTTATTATATATTAAAGAGAGGAAAACATTACTTTTAATTTAAAAAATTTAAAAGCTTCGATTAATGAAGTTTTAATAAAAGTGATGGATGTTTTTATTGTTATGTGAGATATGGAATCAGTTGAATAGATATACGTGATATAATTATTTGCCAAAATTACGTTCAGTCCATAATATATATATATATATATATATATATTTGGTCTACACTTGTATATATATTACCTGGATACCCATTTGGCACAAAGCAAAAGCAATTGCGTAAGCAACTTTATTAAGTTTTCCTCTAAAGAGAACTTGAGTTGTCCCTTTTGGAATATTGTTCAGTACTACAGCCGTCGCAAGGCTACTACCATCTACAATCTTCATGTTTAACTGAGGATGTTTGTTAATATAAAGCTCGCCATATGCATTTAACTCCATACTCTGAAAAATTGATATAAAACATTTCGCATTGAGATCAAAGAAAGAATTAAAGAACAATATTGTTGAACATTTTTCTTCTTTTTGAATAGAAAAATCAAATAACACGATATAGCTTTCTTCATACATAGAGCAAAAAATAACTCACATCAAGTAATTTATATTTCATCCTACACCATTTCATTATTAGTTCTCAGTGGTGATCATTATCTTAACTTTTGGTGGGTATATATTCACACACACATATACATATATAACAAACATAGATGTACTCCAATATGCAATTTGACATGATAGGACACATATAAACGTTTTGTATAGACATTCACGCATATTGCATATATTATGGCATTAACTTTATAATTAAATGCATAGAATTAACTTGAAATTGGGAAAAAAAATATGGAACTATATATATGTATGTATGTATGTATGTACTTGCCTGATTCAAGAAACCGAGACTCAATACTCTGACCCCGTCCTCCTCGGCCTTAAGTATGGCTTCGTCAATCAAGTCTTTGATAGATGAATTTTTCCATTGTAAGTACTGAAACATATATGCATATACATATTTATATATTATCAATATTTATTGTCTCAGCGAAAATCATCATTTATCCTGTAGTCTAATTATTCAAATTCGAATTTAAGTTAAACTTATCGGAATTTAAATTCTAAATTGAACAACTTATCAAATAAATTTAAATGGATAAATTTAAATTATGTTCATGATTCAAATTCAAATTTAAATAATCACATTATTTAAATAATAATTAATTTTCGAGTATTTAATTTTAGAATTCTGTAATCTTAAAATTCCCATTTTGTCCTTTATGTCTGGTAGAATTACAAGGACGACGCGAGGACTAATTGACCTATAATCCCGATCTCTAATAAAATTAATAATTAATTAAATACTTTAATCAATTAATTAATTTTATTAATTCCAATAGTTGCTCCACTATAAACTTGGAATTGAACTCTCAA
>NW_010360525.1:0-316 GCF_000414095.1 Morus notabilis
CTCCATTAAGAGTGAACACAAATCCAGATGTCGACCGTCGACTATCTCTGTCCGATTGGAAGTCGGAATCTGTGTATCCGGTGAGAGACAGATCTTCTCCAGAATATACCAACATATAGTTTCTCGTTCTCCTAGGATACTTGAGAATACACTTTACTGCACCCCAATGATCCAATCCTGGGTTGGACTGGTAGCGACTGACTACTCCCACTGCATAGCAGATATCTGGTCTTGTACACAACATGGCATACATAAGGCTTCCCACAGCTGAAGCGTAGGGATACCGTCTCATATCTTCTTCCTGTTGTGGAGTCTT
>NW_010360525.1:365-2774 GCF_000414095.1 Morus notabilis
GTTTTGCATCAAATACCTAGACAACACTTTGTCTATATAAGATGCTTGTGATAACGCCAAAAGCTTTTTCTTGCGATCTCGAATAATCTTGATCCCAAGAACATAGCTTGCCTCTCCTAAATCTTTCATTTGAAATTGGCTGGCTAACCACTCCTTTACATCTGTCATCATTCCCACATCATTCCCAATGAGTAGGATATCATCGACGTAAAGAATTAAGAAGACCACTTTCTCTTCTTTCTTGTACTTGTAGACGCATGGTTCATCAATGTTTTGATCAAATCCATAAGACTTTACAGCCTCATCAAACCTGATGTTCCATGATCTAAAAGCCTGCTTCAGTCCATAAATGGACCTTTGCAGTTTGCAGACTTTCTGCTGTTGGCCTTCCTCTATGTAACCCACTGGCTGATCCATATAGATGGTTTCATCAAGATAGCCATTCAAAAAAGCTATCTTGACATCCATCTGCAATATCTCATAGTCAAAATATGCTGCAATGGCCAGGAGTATCCGGATGGACTTAAGCATAGCTACCGGTGAGAAAGTTTCCTCATAGTCAACTCCCTCCTTTTGGGTATAACCCTTAGCCACTAGCCTTGCTTTATAAGTCTCTACTTTTCCATCCGCGCCTCTCTTTCTCTTGAAGATCCACTTGCATGCAATGGGTTTTACCCCTTCGGGTAGATCTACAAGTTGCCAGACTGAGTTAGAGTGCATAGACTCCATCTCGAGTTTCATAGCTGCTTGCCATTCTTCCTTATCAGAATCATCCATCGCATCCCTAAAGGTCAATGGATCTTCCTTACCGTCATCAGCAGTGATGATTTGGGCTTCCCCAGTATAACGGTCGGGTAACCTGCTTACCCTCCCACTACGACGAGGTGCCGTAGGAGTCTGATCAGGAACTATGGTCTTTTGTCTGAGTGGTCTGACAACTCTTGTCGGTTGTGGTCCGATCTCATCGGAAAGTAACTCTTCTAATACTATCTTACTTCTGGGCTTAAAATCTATCATATAGTCATGCTCCAGAAATGTGGCATTTGTCGATACAAACACCTTTTGATCTGCTTGACTATAAAACAGTCCTCCTCTTATCCCTAGTGGGTATACCACGAAGATGCATACTTTAGACCTTAGTTCCAACTTCCCAGTCTTTTGCCTCAGCACGTGTGCTGGACTCCCCCATATGCGAATGTGTCTCAAACTAGGTTTTTGACCATTCCACAACTCTAGGGGTGTCTTAGGTATAGATTTAGATGGAACTAGATTCATAATATACATAGAGGTTTTTAGGGCATAACCCCAAAAAGAAGTAGGCATTGAAGAATAACTCAACATTGATCTTATCATGTCGAGCAAAGTCCAATTTCTCATTTCGGCTACACCATTCTGCTGTGGTGTACCGGGTGCAGTCAATTGGGATACCACACCTTCTTCAATCAAGAAATCCCAAAACTCTTGGTCCAGGTATTCACCCCCTCGATCTGATCGAAGTGTCTTGATTGGTTTACCTAATTATTTTTCAACTTCTGCTCAGAATTCTCTAAACTTTCCAAAAGTTTCGGATTTCCGTTGCATCATGTAAACATAACCATATCTAGAATAGTCGTCAATAAAGGTGACGTAATATTCGTAACCTCCTCTAGCTTGGACGTTTAACGGTCCACATACATATGAATGTATCAGCTGAAGGGGTTCTGTAGCTCTTACTCCTTTTGCTGTAAAAGGCCTCTTGGTCATTTTACCTTCCAAACAAGATTCACAGACCGGAAGCTCGCTAACTATTAGCTCACGCAAAGGACCATCCTTTACCAGTCTTTCAATCCTATTTAGGTTAATATGACCAAGTCTAAGGTGCCACAGATATGTGTTATTTTCGTGAGAAATCTTTTGCTTTTTATTCTTAGGTTCGGCAACTCTGAACATTTCAGTATTAAGCAGTGAGTTAGGTATTGGTTTTATACAATATAAACCATCATCCAGACGTCCAGAACAAATATTTAAACCATTTCGAGAAATATGAACAAATTCATTATCAAAATAAACTTTAAATAATTGTTCAAATAATTTAGCCACATAAATCAAATTTCTACGAATGTCTGGAATAAAATAAACATTGTTCAAAACTAAAAATTTATTTTCCCTAAAACGAAGTCTAACTTCTCCCACTGCTTTTGCCGAAACTCTTGCGCCATTGCCCACTTTCATCGTGTAGTCCCCATCGGCTAGCTCGGTGTAAGAACTAAGACTCTGCAAAGAAAAACAAACATGATTAGTTGCTCCCGAATCAATTATCCAGGCTGAGGTATCACCCTCTACTAAACATGTTTCAAGGACTAGTAAATCTAATTTACCTTGTTCCTTTTTCTTTTTCAGCTCCTCGAGATACTTGTGACAGTTTCTCTT
>NW_010360525.1:4891-6192 GCF_000414095.1 Morus notabilis
CGCCGGGGGCGCTGGAGCGCGCGGGGCCGCGGCCTGGGTCGCGCCCTGGCCGCATCCTGGCCGCGCGCTGGGGCGCGCTGGAGCGCGCAGGGGCGCGCTGGGGCGCGCGTTCTGGCTGATTTCTGAAAATTTTCTGGGTAGTTTTCTGGGCTTCTTTGAAGGCTTCAAACTTGATCTTCAAGGCCTCCCTTTTGATTCAAAATCAAAAATCGTAATTCTACCCAAATCTTAGAATTACAATAATTCTAATCCCGAATTAAATTACAAATAATTTATTTACGAATGAATATAACCGATCCATGGAACCATATAATTAACGACCAAATCCACCATCCATACATTCATCATCATAATCAAAAATAAACATCCATAAATGCAAGTGCCTACTCATCACATACATACATAATTAAATATCACATATTTAATATCAATTATGATTATCAAATAATCGAAGCATAAATTAATATTGTCTATAGACCGCTCTGATACCAATTGTTGGTTCCCGAATCGAATTCGGGTGCGGAAGCGTGGGGATGAAAAACAGCGGATCGTGTATAACAAAATTTTTCATAAAACTTTTGAGATACTCTATAGATTATATTAATTTATGCACGAATAAATTAATCACATTAATTTACATTATTTAAGGATCAACCGAAAAAATACCTGGAAGCCGACTCGGATGATAACTTGAATTTCTTTGACCACGAACAGTCCTTGCTCCAAGCTTTGTGTTTAGAATACCAAAGTCTTCCACGTCAATTCGTGTGTGTGGGCACACGTGAGACAAAACAAGTTTCTTGAAACACTCGAATTTCCACAAACACCAACGCATGCACGATGTGGAATTTTTGGAGAAAAATTTTGCTCTCTATTTTTCACTATGAGAAATTTCGGCCACAACAAACTTAGGGCTGAAAAATATGTTTCAAAATTGTATTGACCATTTTCTATCTTTCTCATATTTAAAGAGTAGAAGTCAAACTTCAAAATAGAATCAAATCCTTATCTCCAGTTTTGAATTTGGAACAAAAAATCCCTTCCCCTTATCCACAAGGTGGCCGGCCACACTATAGGGTTTTATCCCTGTGTGTGGCGCCTATATCAGATAGGGAAGGAAGAGATTTTATCCTTTATCCAGTAGTCCAATTTTAATTCAGATTCAAATTCGAATTTAAGTCAAACTTAAATTAATTTGAATTCTAAATTGAACAACTTATCAAATAAGTTTAAATGGATAAATCTAGATATGTTCAAATTCAAATTTAAATAATCTCATTATTTAAATAATAATTAATTCT
>NW_010360525.1:8672-9481 GCF_000414095.1 Morus notabilis
CATCAACGTCTAAATCTGAGACCGCAGTCAATGCATCTCCATAAGACATGTACCTATTTGGTTGTCTCACAACCCTCCCACTACGTCGAGGCTCCATTGGTGTTAGTTCCTTTTGTGGTTCATTTGTTATTGGTTCAAGAATAGAACGTGAAGATGCTACACGAACATTTTCACCGGTCAATTCCTCAAGTACAAGTCTGCTTCTAGGCTTCACATTCTTCACAAAATCCTCTTCTAGAAAATGAGCGTTCGTGCTAACAAATGTTTTCTGATCAGTAGGACTATAGAAGATGTAGCCTTTTGTCCCTTTAGGATATCCTACAAACAGGCATAATTCTGAACGACAGGTTAGCTTGCCAGTCTTCTTTCTAAGCACATGTGCTGGGCAACCCCATATTCTGGTGTGGCCAAGAGATGACTTCTTGCCACTCCATCTTTCATATGGAGTTCCAGGCACTGCTTTAGATGGAACTTGATTCAAAATATATGTTGCTGTTTCCAAGGTATACCCCTAAAAGGAATCAGGAAGGGATGAGTAACTCATCATTGATCTAACCATATCTAATAGAGTTCGGTTCCTTCTTTCTGACACGCCATTCTGCTGAGGAGTACCTGGCGCAGTTAGTTGAGAAGATATACCTTCTTCTTTAAGAAAGTCTTAGAACTCTCCCAGCAAGTATTCACCACCACGATCGGATCGTAGTGTTTTGATCTGTTTGTCTAATTGTTTTTCAACCAAGGCCTTGAATTCTTTAAACTTTTCAAAAGTTTCAGACTTTTGACGCATTAGATAAATATGACCAAAACGA
>NW_010360525.1:11216-13089 GCF_000414095.1 Morus notabilis
TTTCATCCGGCAGTTCATGAAGTTACGCACTGCAGCTTGCTTGGCTTGACGGCCTTGGCTGCCGAACATTTCAGCAATGCTGTAGATCATATCTGCAGCCGTCAGCATGTTCTGATGTTACTGTTGCAACACATTGCTAATTGATGCTAAAATATAGCACCTAGCAATCTCATCGGAACGCATCCAAGAAGTGTATGTGTCTCGCTCCTCTTGAGTAGACTCCTCAATCAGCTTAAGAGGACAAGGGGTGGTAAGCACATGCTTGTGCTTGTCTACCGTCAACACGATATCAAGGTTACGTTTCCAGTCAACGTAATTTTCACCCACTAGTTTGTTTGTACTAAGGATTTGTGCGATCGGGGATAAAGACATAATTGCTGAAAAATAAAATAAAGTGGCGTTGGCAATTTGCTTAAAATTTACGAAAAGTATGATGCATGAATGCAAATACTTAAATATGAAAAAAAAATCCTTTTGAAAAACATATTTCCTCCATGGTGTTACGATCATCAATGGCAACACGTCCCACGTAGGGGTGGTGTCCGTGAAGCCTTCTATCGCATCGAGACTCCTCTCGTTTGGTTCACCCTACAGGATGTCTCCACATCCAGTGCAACCAATCACCATTGCTTTTGGTCACTTCAGTCCCATTGCCTAGCTCCTAAGGGAGGTTACAATGGACTTCAGTCTAAGTGTTTAACCGACTAATCGATTCTAGAGGTTGTTATGAACTAGCGATCCATCTAGAGATGGTCCCGCCTCACTACTTTCTTTTCAAGTCTTATCTTCTCAAGCAACCTGATGACTCCTTAGCGACACACTTCATGGGTTTCTCCCATTGAAGTGAGGACCACTAAGGTGGCTCTTAACCCATCCACGTGTCACGATTAGGCTAAAGTCGGAGACCTTGGGAACGTTTCAACGTAAACGACCCTCCCACTTAGTTTTTGAAAAAATGGATTTTTAAAAAAAAAAATTAAGTCCAATTAATAATTTGTCAACAAAATTATAACCTTTATAAATTTGTCGTTGCATTTTATAACGCTTTATAAAATTTACCCATTGCATTTATAATTATAACAATTTATAATATTAAACTACAATGATGCATGAACATGTTTGCATGGTAATTTGATATTGGCATCACTATATCCTATATGGCATGTTTCAATGATGCGTGATTAAATAATAAATCATACATTCAAAATTTAACCTCTCTATGGCTCATTTCTAATTACAACCCATAAAACAAATGAACAACAAATTACAATAATTTTCTTCATCTGGTCTCCATGGCATCTTCACAATTTTCCCTTTTCATGATCCCTGAAAATAGAAAATGTTTTTGTAGAAAAATTTAAAATTTGAAATTCAAAATTAAAATTTTTTTTTTTTTTTTTTAATTTCTGGGCTGGGCTCGGGACAATCCCAAGCCCACCCTGTCTGCCTCGGCAGGGCCAGGCCCTGCCTAGCGCAGCATGGGCTGCCATGCCAGGCAGCCCTTGCACACTCAGCATGGGCCGCGGCCCTTGCCTGGGCAAGGCCAGCGGCAGGGCCTGCGGCCCCTGCCTGGGCAGGGCCTGCAGGCCCACTAGGGTTTCAGAAAACCCTGGCGCAGGCTAGGGTTTCTGAAACCCTAGTGTGCCGCACAGCCAAAACCCAGGGGAGGGGCTGGCGGCTGTGCTTATGACGGAGGCAGGGATTCATGCAGCGGCGTGCGACGGCTGCAGCGACGGCGGCGGCGGCGGCACTCAAAAAAAATTTCTGGAATTTTAAATTACAAAATTTCCTATGCCTTTTAATGGCTTACATTATTTTCTAGAGAAAAACATAAACCACCAACTTTGTGTAATTAAAAACCTAGAGCCAATCG
>NW_010360525.1:13208-13983 GCF_000414095.1 Morus notabilis
AATCATACCTTTAAGACGATCGGATCAAATATGGCCGCAAGGATCTTGTCTCACTATCTCACGTTCCGAGATGGAGAATTGCCGTGAAACAAGACCGTTGATTTATGAACACGATCACACCACAAACCACTCGTTGATTCAAGACTATGACTCTAAGTGTTTTGGGATTAGCGAGTGGGCTCTTTTTCAAAAAACTTAAGGAAACAATTTCCTTCTTATTTTGTTACAAAATCCGGCCACCCTAGGAAGAGAATAAGAGTGAGATATTTTTTCTTCTTAGCCTCCACTAGGGTTTTCAATAATATCTTTTTATAAGAGGAAATTCAAAAAATCAAACCCTTGATGGGATTTCTGAATTTTCCTTCCTCTTTATAATCAAAATCCGAATTCCCTCTTGCCTTAGGGATTTCCGAATTTTTCCTTCCCCTTTTATTGCCAAATCAAATCATGTTCAAATTCTATTTTGAATTTTAAATTAATCACCATTAATTTCAAAATTTAAATTCATTCCTTTTATTTTTCAATTATCAAATAAATGAAAAATAACATAATGAATTTAGTTAAACACAATTATGTAACAAAACATAAGTTTCAATTTTCCTACTTATTAGAGCTAGCCTTGAGACCGAATGGACCCATATGAACAAAGCTATGGAATTACAATACTCGACTAATTTATCCTGATAAGTTATCGACGTATTTAATTCCGACATCGTACGACTCCACTAAAGGTTCGATGCCGACTAATCTCTCGATTCATATGTGCTATTTTTCT
>NW_010360525.1:14224-21500 GCF_000414095.1 Morus notabilis
ATGAGGTGACATTATCGCTTACGAATTCTATATCTGTGAATCACACAACTCCAACTTAATTATGTCATGATCCCAATAGCTGAGATGTTGTTCAAAAACTATGAACTAATCTCATTGGTGAATCAAAGACCATGAGAAATTAAGTCGAGTTATGTATTCACTTCAGGATTGAGATAATTATACAAATATACTTAAGTTGTAATAATTAGATTTAGAGCTCTGTAAACGGTTTTTACTCTCACCTAATTAGTTACATGGTCTATTCAACATGTTGTGAACATGTCTAGATCAACCACAGAGTCCAACTCCCATGCCCTGAGTCCAGCATCATATGGTTCGATCTAACAGTCATAATCGGATTCGATTGCCCAATCGATCCTAAGACTGCAACTATGTATTTTAAACTATATCAGAAGAGCTTGTCCGGCAGGGATTCCCTGACTCTTCTTTCGTTGATAATAGTCTATGGACTAAGCAATATTACTAACACTCTTGAGTATGAATTAAAACATAACTTTATTTTATTTATAAACGTCTGCAAAACAATGATATCCGATATTTGCCATTATATAAATAACAAATTACATCCTACTTTCTGGACACATTTCCAACAGGTGCAACGGCTACTTTAGGTTTCGCCGGGTCGGGTTCGGGCGCGTTCGAGCGGCAACGGTCAAAAAACTAGCCGTTGGACGGGTTTTCAGGCATTCGGACACTTCGGACATCTCGGGCATTCGGGCAAAATTTGAGTTTTCGGGCTTATTTTTGGGTTAGGCACCAACGGTCGGAATTTTGACCATTTTTCAAGCGATTCGGGCAAATAGGGCTTGGCCGGAAAAATTAAAAAAAAACTCCGGCAGATGATGGTTGATGGCGTTACACGGCGGCAGGCTCCAGTGTGGTGACTAAATTCGGGCTGCCCGATCCCGAACCCGAAAATCTAATTTTGGACGGGCCGGCATATGGGCCTACCCGCCGAGCCCGAAAAATTTGGGCAGCGGGCCTGCCCGCCAGCCCAAAGTTTCACCACTACAATCAGTCCTTCATAGTCGCTTGAATTAAGTTAACTAGTTTTTGGTCTTCACATGGCTCCAACTTGACGTGTCCCAACTTGGACTTCGCCCAAAGTGATTGAATCAGCCCAATAAATGAGTCGTTGAATTTCTAGGCCCGTGCTGTTGTGATTGGTCTCACTGGAACTTGCAACGGATCACTCCATGATTCTCATCATTCCCCCTCTCTTCAAAATGATTCGACCTCGAATCGTCACCTACATCAAAAGAAAAAAGATCAAAAACATTAAAAGTAGCAGTAACATTATACTTACCCAGAAGATCTAACTTGTAGGCATTATTGTTGATTCTTTTGACAACCTGAAAAGGACCATCCGCTCTAGGGTGTAACTTAGAACGTCTATGGACAGGAAATTGCTCCTTTCTCATGTGTACTCAAACCCAATCACCCGGTTCAAAAATAACTTGTTTTCGACCTTTATTTGCTTTGGCTGCATTTGCTCTTTTTTTTTCTCTATGTGTAACCGCACACTTTCATGGAGTTTCTTCACCATCTTAGCCTTTTTATGTCCATTCAAACTATTCCTCTTATTAATCGGTAAAGGAATCAAGTCCATAGGAGTCAACGGATTAAATCCATAAACAACCTCAAAGGGTGAAAACTTGGCGGTAGAGTGGAAACTCCTATTATATGCAAACTCAATGAATGGCAATGAATGGCAATGAATGGCAAACACTCCTCCCAATTCTTCAATTTTTTTTGGATGATAGCATGCAAAAATGTAGACAAAGTCCTACTTACTACCTTGGTTTGTCTACCAGTTTGGGGGTGGCAAGTAGTTGAGAATAATAATTTAGTTCCCAACTTTCCCCATAAAACCTTCCAAAAGTGGCTATGGAACTTAACACCCCGATCAGACACAATACTCCTAGGCACACCATGGAGTTGTACTATTTCTTTAAAAGAACAAATCAGCTATGCTTGTTACATCATCGGTCTTATGACAAGATATAAAATGTACCATCTTAGAAAATCTATCTACAACCACAAAAATTGAATCCCCTCCTCTCTTTCACTTAGGCAGACCTAAAACAATGTCCATAGAAATGTCCACCCGTGGCGCACTAGGTACGGGTAAAGGTGTGTTTAATCCATGACGTAAAACTCTAGACTTAGCCTGCCTACGTGTGACACATCTAGAACACAATCTCTCCACGTCACGTTTCATCTTAGGACAAAAAAAATGCTCATGCAACAATTCTAAAGTCTTTCTTACACCAAAATGTCCCATTAAACTTCTGCCATATGCCGCACGCACAAGTAACTCTCTCATAGAACTAATAGGCACAGAAAGTTTATTCTCTCTAGACAAATCCCCATCCATCCTATAGAACTTTCCAAATGCTGCCCTTTCACACGCCCCATACACACTAGCAAAATCAGCATCAGTAGCATACAAATCCTTAATATATTCAAATCCCAATAACCTTGCATTTAAAGTAGAAACAAGTGCGTACCTTCAAGACATTGCATCACTCACAACATTTGTCTTACCTTGTTTGTATGTGATCACATAAGGAAAAGTCTCAATGAATTCCACGCACTTTGCATGTCTTCCATTTAACTTACCTTGCCCTTTTATATGCGTCAAGGACTCGTGATCAGTGTGAATAACGAACTCCTTTGGCCATAGGTAGTCTTGCCATGTTTCCAAAGCCATCACCAATGCGTATAGCTGCTTGTCCTAGGTTGGGTAATTTTTTACATTTATTCCTATTTTATTTTTTTAATTGTTAAAACAATTCTCTTCAAATGTGTCCATCCCTAATTGCTTTTCGTGTAATTTCTTTGATATACACATATTCCTTCTTTAGATAAAATCAAAAGTTCTTAAATAATTATATAAATGAATTTACCGTTATTAAATAAATAATAAGCTCATTAAGTGTCTCTAACACGTTAATACGCTATAAAAGTATGATCAGAAGCGATCACTAATGATGCAGGTACAATAGGTCTCGGTTTATTTATTAGGACAGTGAAAGGATCGGACCTCTAAACTTCTAAAGCACCAACTAGTCCAGACATCTAATAATGAATCCCAGCCATCTGGCGGCTAAAACATGGTGGTAGAGTGGAAACTCCTATTATATGCAAACTCAATGAATGGCAATGAATGGCAAACATTCCTCCCAATTCTTCAAATTTTTTTGGATGATAGCATGCAAAAATGTAGACAAAGTCCTACTTACTACCTTGGTTTGTCTACCAGTTTGGGGGTGGCAAGTAGTTGAGAATAATAATTTAGTTCCCAACTTTCCCCATAAAACCTTCCAAAAGTGGCTATGGAACTTAACATCCCGATCAGACACAACACTCCTAGGCACACTGTAACACCCGTAGGTGGGGGTTACGCAATAAGAATAAAATACGAGGGATAAACGAAAATAAAAATAAAATATAACTCCTGAAATATAAACGACAAGTGCCCATGGGACTTTTAACGAAAAACTCATGATTAAAATCACAACTCGACAAAGAAAATTAAACCAGAAATCCACAGTACAATGTAGCACCAAGTAAAATACTAAAATAATACAACCATCATCAGTCACATCCATGTTGAAAACAACCCAGTCAGGATCTTACATAAAAGAAGAAGACCAAAAGAAGGGATAGGTCTCCAACACGTGCACACTGTGAGACGTCTACTCCTCATTTGAAAGATTACACTGCACACCACCTGGGGATGGGAAGAGAAAAGGGGTGAGCATGAAATGCTCAGTAGGAGGACTATTACTCACCTTTAGTTTTATTTAGTTTTCCAATTAAACCTGCATGGTTAGTAGTTTTTATGTTTTATGTATAATGAGTCAGATGATCAGTATCAGTGAGATAACCCAATCCGTACGCTCGTGATGAAAAACCCCCGAAGGGTGCGGTGATTCAGAGGCACTGATAGCAAGGAGCTCTATCTCGGCATCCCTACCAGATCAGTTCTCGAACCACGGGCAAGGGTGAACTGTCGTTCTGAGCCCTCACCAAGACGCAACCACTGTACAGTAACCTTGGGGATTCTCAACCCCGGAGAGCGTCATCACCTCTCCCCTCTTTTACCTTTTCGGGTTCACACCCAGGGATGGTGAACGGCCACACCTACTGTTAGCACACTATCTCACTATCGTGTCCGGTTTACATTCTCCTAACCATGCTTTTGTGTCAGATTCCAAAGTTATGTCAAAATCTCTTGGCCACGCTATACATTACAGGACGGGCCCCCTAATGGTTCTGCTTCAAGTCATGTCGTATAACAGTAATAAATAAGTTTGATATACAATTTCAATCTTCTCAAATTTAACAAAATAAATTAAATTAAATAAAATTCCACAAAAGTTAAGTAATAGGACCCCTACCTCAAAACGGATCGTCAATCGGAAGTCGAGAAGCTGAGAAACGAAGCTTCACCGAAATCCGGCCACTGACGGCGGCGGTATGGCGGCAGAGCTTCCCGGTGAAGAATCCCGCGGCGGACTTGGGTCCTACCCCCCCTAAATCAATAGTTCTGAATCCAATGGCGATGTCAATTTTACCAAATTCGGCCTCTAACAACACGGATCGAGATCCTCAATTCTGGCCAAATTTTGAGTCTTCAATCTTTGTTTTTTAGCCATGGATCTTCAAAATTGATTGAGGGCTTTCATTACCCGTGAGATTCTGAGTATTTTGACACCAAGATCACAAGGATCCAACGGCTAGATCACCGGAACTATCCTCCCATTTTTCTCACGGCGGCGGCGGCTCATTTTTTGGCAAGCCAACAGCGGCGACCACGGCTAGTGGCCCAGAATGACTCTTCGGCTCCCTCTGAAGCTAATGAGCTGGGTGGTGTCATTCACAACAGCCGGAGGAGGGAGGTACGAGGGCGGCGGCGGCGAGAAATCTGACCACCACGGGCGGTGGCACTCTGGTCAGAATCAAGCCATGCTGCTGGTACGGTTTTCTTCGTCTCTTCGCTCTGAGTCTATTGGGATCGGAATCACCTCAATCGGACACCGGACGGCGAAGATATCACGATCAGAAGTTTGGGTGTTTTTCAAAACTTTGGCCGGTGAGTGTGGCGTTGTCTGGCGGAGTTGGCGGCTGGAAGACACCAATCCGGACTCAGCTCGACAAGATCTTTCCAACGAGCTGGGAGGTGTCAAAAACGGACGCCGGAATCTCGCCGGAGGTGGGTCGGCCGTGCGTGGAGAAAAGGAGAGAAAATGAGAGAAAATGAGGAGAGGGAAAATGAGGGTTTTCTGATTGGTGAGGATGAGGAACACGCCCAAGTGGCACTAAATGACAGGTTGGGCATGCTGACTGTCAAAATTTTCATTTTTGACCCCCATATTTCTCTTAAATTTGAATTTTGGCCCAGATTTCTAAAATTTTCACACTTAAGTCTTTAAAAATTACAAATTGACCCTAAATAAATTTTGGGTTTTACAACTTCATCCCCCTTGGGAAATTTTGTCCTCAAAATTACAATTACAACTGTATTCAGAATAGATAATGGTACTTTTTCTGCATTTCTGACTCAAGCTCCCAAGTAGCTTCCTCATCTCCATGATACTGCCATAGAACTTTTACCAAGGGTATCTCACGATGACGCAAAGTCTTAATCTCACATTCTAAAATCCAAACAGGAAACTCCTCGTAAGTCGTGTCTACCTGGATCGGGACATCTGTCCATGTTATTATCTGAGACGGATCTGGTTCGTACTTCCGTAGCATCGACACGTGGAAGACGTTATGGACATGAGACAATTGGGATGGCAGGTCTAGGCGGTATGCAACTGGTCCAATTTGTTCTAGTATCTGAAATGGCCCTGTGTATCTCGGTGCAAGCTTGCCTCGAACACCAAAATGAGAAACACCGCGTTTTGGGGTCACTTTTAAGAACACAAAATCTCCAATCTCGAACTCCAACGGTCGTCTCCGGTTATCTGCATAACTTTTTTGTCGACTCTGAGCAGCTTTGAGGCGATCATGAATAAGTTGAACTCTATCTGTTGTTTCCCGTACAAACTGAGGCCCGAGATTAATGTGTTCTTCTTTCTCAGCCCAACATAAAGGAGATTTGCAGGGTCTACCATACAGAGCCTCAAATGGAGCCATTCCAATGCTAGCTTGATAGCTATTATTGTAGGCAAATTCAACATTTGGTAGGTACTCACCCCATCTGCCTCCAAAGTCCAAAATACAAGCGTGAAGCATATCTTCAAGAATCTGTATGACCCGCTCTGATTGGCCATCAGTCTGGGGATGAAAAGCGGTGCTAAATCTCAGCTCAGTTCCCAAAGCATTCTGTAATCCTTTCCAAAACTTAGAGGTGAATCGAGCGTCACGACCAGAGACAATAGACATAGGGACACCGTGTAACGTGACTACCCTCTCGATGTACAATCGACATAGCTTGGGAACCTTATAATCATCTCTTATAGGAATGAAATGGGCAGTCTTCGTTAAGCGATCCACGACAACCCATACAGCATCATACCCCTCTTGGGTTCTAGGTAATCCCGTGACGAAATCCATTGTCACATGGTCCCACTTCCAATCAGGAATAGGTAAGGGCTGCAACTCGCCACCAGGTCTCTGATGATCCGCTTTGACCTATTTACATATTGCACATTTAGCCACAAAATTGGCAACGTCGCGTTTCATTCCACGCCACCAGTATTGCCTTTTCAAGTCCATGTACATTTTAGTGCTCCCAGGGTGAATGGAAAACTTAGAGCGGTGAGCCTCATACAACACGGCATCTCGGAGATCAGGATCATTTGGAACCACAAGTTTCCCTCTCCGAATGAGGAATCCCTCTGGACTTACCTGCCATTCCTCAATCTGTTTTCCACTTTGAAGCTGGTCCCAAACTTCACCAAGTTCTTCATCATGCCATTGCCCTTGCTTTACCAGTTGTATCAAGGTAAGAGTTGCCACAATGTTGAAGACACATGCCTTGTAACTATCCTCATAGTACTGCAAATCAAAACTCCCAACGGTAGCTAACCTATTCCAATCTTCAAATGCCAAACTAGCTAAGACTCCATGGCTCTTCCGGCTCAAAGCATCTGCTACAACATTAGCTTTTCCTGGGTGGTACTGAAGATTGAAATCGTAATCTTCCATATACTCTATCCATCTTCGTTGTCTCAAATTCAAATCTCGTTGGGTGAACAGGTACTTGAGGCTTTGATGGTCAGTAAAAAGCTCAAATTTT
>NW_010360525.1:21558-42729 GCF_000414095.1 Morus notabilis
AGTGAGTCGATGTTTCAGCTCCATGAACGCTTCCTCACATTCTTCATCCCAAACCAACCTAACATCCTTTCTCGTCAACCTTGTCAAAGGCGATGCAATCCTCGAGAAATTTTCCACAAATCGCCGATAATATCCCGCTAACCCAAGGAAACTACGAATCTCTGACACATTCTTCGGACGCCCCCAGTTCAACACAGCCTCTACCTTGGAGGGATCAACTGATATGCCCTCTTGGGAAACAACATGTCCAAGGAATTTCACTTCAGTCATCCAGAAATCACACTTTTCTTTCTTAGCATATAGACGATGTTCCCTTAAAGTCTGTAAGGCAATTCTCAAATGTTCTGCATGTTCCTCTTGAGTCTTGGAATAAATCAAGATGTCATCGATGAAGACGATGATAAAGCGATCTAAATGCGGACGAAAAACTCTGTTCATGAGGTCCATAAATGCGGCTGGGGCATTGGTCAACCCGAATGGCATGACAAGAAACTCGTAGTGACCATAGCGAGTGCGAAAAAGCTGTCTTTGAAACATCCTCATCTCTTACCTTCAACTGATGATATCCTGACCGTAAATCAATCTTAGAGAAATATCGGGACCCACCTAACTGATCAAACAATTCGTCAATGCGGGGTAGTGGATACTTATTTTTGATGGTGACTCGGTTGAGTTGACGGTAATCCACGCAAAGTCTCAATGACCCATCATGCTTCTTTGCGAAAAGGATAGGAGCTCCCCACGGTGATGTACTAGGACGAATAAACCCTTTCTCCATTAATTCTTACAATTGCTTCCTTAACTCAACATTTTCAGCAGGTGCCATGCGGTATGGAGCAATAGAAATGGGAGAGGTACCGGGGATTAAATCTATGAAAAACTCAATCTCTCTGTCCAGTGGAAGCCCTGGTAGCTCATTTGGAAACACATCTCAAAAATCATCCACCACCGGTATATACGAAGATTCATTTGCCTCATACTCTCCTTCTAATGCAAAAACCATTCCCAAGCTCTCTAGATTCTTCTGACCTCTAATGCAAGCTTTTAAAACAGGTGCTGGCGTTACTGCTCCTGTCTTAGCCTGATAGTCTATGACTTGCCCGTTTTTAGTAAGGAGTGTGACACTTCTCCGGTAACAATCCACTGTAGCACGATACTTACTTAACCAATCCATACCTAGTATGACGTCAAACCCAGTCATTGGCAACACAAATAGGTCGGCTTATAGTCGATGATCGCCTAAGACTATACAACAGGATCTACAAATCATAGATACCTCAACTATACCTCCCATCGGTGTACTAAGAGTCAAAGGGGGATCATGCGTATCAACGCCTAATTGTAGAACTGAAGCAAATAACATGGAAATAAAAGAATGCGTGGCACCAGTATCAAATAACACCTGAGCCCAAGAATGAGAGACAAGTATCGTACCATCAACTACGGAGTGATCAGCCTGTTGTCCTCGACCAATGGTTGTCGTTGATGTGACAGCATAAGCCTGACCATGAGACTTTCCCTTGTTCCTTTGTCCTCTACCACGATTCCCATGACTGCTACTTGCACCAGCATTTCCTCCCGAAAAGTAAGGTCTCTGACTCCCAGAAGCTTGAGGAGTAGGCTGATAACTCTGACTCTGCTGAAAACTTGAACCTTGTGGTCGTGGCTGGAGGTAATAATGTGGCTGAAGACCACGCGGTTGAGGGACAGAAGCATAAGAAGCAGTCGGGTTCTGAAAAGATGCTTGATTCCCACTACCTGAAGCTGAACCAGTATGGCTACTCTGTTGTCCCCCAGGAGCTAAAGGCGACTGCATCGGACGGCTTGGGGCAATTTCGCTTAAGGTGTCCGGGTTGCCCATAGGTATAACAGGCGTAAGGCTGGAAACGTCCGCTACCTGAAGAGCTACTACTGCCACTCGTGCCACTATTTTGCGGACCTTGACCGTGTGTCTTATCCTTTTTACCCATTTTTCTTGAGTTTCCGCTTCCTCCTGGTCCTTTGTACTCTCCATAAGTGCTATTGAGCTCGGCTTCAGCTCGCTCGGCTGCATCAACCAGCTTGAGAAAGTTGTTTAAAGCAGTAGATGTTATCATCTGTCTAAGTCTAGGCCTCAGGTTCTTTCAGAATTTCTCACCCCTAGCCATAGGGTCTGCAACTGCGCCAGGATTGTAACGAGATAGATCGATAAACCGGGCATGATATTGCGCTACTGTCATATCACCCTGTACCAAGTCATCAAATTCTCTGATCATCCTCAGTCGATGGTTCTCAGGAATAAACGTCCTCTTGAACAGTGCCTCAAACTCATCCCAAGGAAGATTAGGTATATCATAGTCTCCCCCCTGACTTTCTAGCCATTGCTCCGCTTTTCCTACAAACATGTAGGTTGCAAAATCAACACAGTATTCCGGCGGAATTCCTAAAGTTTGGAGTTTCTTTTTGATGCTCTTTAACCATTGCTCGGCGGCTACCGGATCTGGCTCGCCAATAAAAGTAGGAGGTTTCTGCTTCATGAACTTTTCAAGCAATGTCAGGCGTTGTTGAGCTGGATTGGGATCCTGTGGAGGATTTTGGACATTTTGAAAGGCTTGGAACATGACAGCAAATTGTTCCATATCGAAAGCTGGGGCAGCAGGTTGGGGATTACGCCTTGGCGGCATATTTTTTTGATTTGACTGTGAAAATTCAACAGGATTAGTACTGATGATGATTTACTCACAAAAAGATAAAACCCAGTTAAAACCGTATAAAATGGTGCTACATTCCCTAGGTTTCCCAACCTAGGCTCTGATACCAAAATTTGTAACACCCCTAGGTGGGGGTTACGCAATAAGAATAAAATACGAGGGATAAACGAAAATAAAAATAAAATATAACTCCTGAAATATAAACGACAAGTGCCCATGGGACTTTTAACGAAAAACTCATGATTAAAATCACAACTCGACAAAGAAAATTAAACCATAAATCCACAGTACAATGTAGCACCAAGTAAAATACTAAAATAATACAACCATCATCAGTCACATCCATGTTGAAAACAACCCAGTCAGGATCTTACATAAAAGAAGAAGACCAAAAGAAGGGATAGGTCTCCAACACGTGCACACTGTGAAACGTCAACTCCTCGTCTGAAAGATTACACTGCACACCACCTGGGGATGGGAAGAGAAAGGGGGTGAGCATGAAATGCTCAGTAGGAGGACTATTACTCACCTTTAGTTTTATTTAGTTTTCCAATTAAACCTGCATGGTTAGTAGTTTTTATGTTTTATGTATAATGAGTCAGATGATCAGTATCAGTGAGATAACCCAATCCGTACGCTCGTGATGAAAAACCCCCGAAGGGCGCGGTGATTCAGAGGCACTGATAGCAAGGAGCTCTATCTCGACGTCCCTACCAGATCAGTTCTCGAACCACGGGCAAGGGTGAACTCTCATTCCGAGCCCTCACCAAGACGCAACCACTGTACAGTAACCTTGGGGATTCTCAACCCCGGAGAGCGTCATCACCTCTCCCCTCTTTTACCTTTTCGGGTTCACACCCAGGGATGGTGAACGGCCACACCTACTGTTAGCACATATCTCACTATCGTGTCCGGTTTACATTCTCCTAACCATGCTTTTGTGTCAGATTCCAAAGTTATGTCAAAATCTCTTGGCCACGCTGTACATTACAGGACGGGCCCCCTAATGCTTCTATTTCAAGTCATGTCATATAATAGTAATAAATAAGTTTAATATACAATTTCAATCTTCTCAAATTTAACAAAATAAAATAAATTAAATTAAATTCCACAAAAGTTAAGTAATAGGACCCCTACCTCAAAACGGATCGTCAATTGGAAGTCGAGAAGCTGAGAAATGAAGCTTCACCGGAATCCGGCCACCGGCAGCGGTACGGCGGCGGAGCTTCCCGGTGAAGAATCCCGCGGCGGACTTGGGTCCTACCCCCCCTAAATCAATAGTTCTGAATCCAATGGCGATGTCAATTTTACCAAATTCGGCCTCTAACAACACGGATCGAGATCCTCAATTCCGGCCAAATTTTGAGTCTTGAATCTTTGTTTTTAGCCACGGATCTTCAAAATTGATTGAGGGCTTTCATTACCCGTGAGATTCTGAGTATTTTGACACCAAGATCACAAGGATCCAACGGCTAGATCACCGGAACTATCCTCCCATTTTTCTCACGGTGGCGGCGGCTCATTTTCCGGCAAGCCAACGGTGGCGACCACGGCTGGTGGCCCAGAACGACTTGTCGGCTCCCTCTGAAGCTAATGAGCTGGGCGGTGTCGTTCACGGCAGCCGGAGGAGGGAGGTACGAGGGCGGCGGCGACGAGAAATCCGACCACCATAGGCGGCGGCGCTCCGGTCAGAATCAAGCCATGCTGCTAGTACGGTTTTCTTCGTCTCTTCGCTCTGAGTCTATTGGGACCGGAATCACCTCAATCGGACACCGGACGGCGAAGATATCACGATCGGAAGTTTGGGTGTTTTTTAAAACTTTAGCCGGCGAGTGTGGCGTTGTCCGGCGGAGTTGGCGGCTGGAAGACACCAATCTGGACTCAGCTCGACGAGATCTTTCCAACGAGGCGGGAGGTGTCGAAAACGGACGCCCGAATCTCGCCGGAGGTGGGTCGACCGTGTGTGGAGAAAAGGAGAGAAAATGAGAGAAAATGAGGAGAGGGAAAATGAGGGTTTTCTGATTGGTGAGGATGAGGAACACGCCCAAGTGGCACTAAATGACAGGTTGGGCATGTTGACTGTCAAAATTTTCATTTTTGACCCCCATATTTCTCTTAAATTCAAATTATGGCCCAGATTTCTAAAATTTTCACACTTAAGTCTTTAAAAATTACAAATTGACCGCAAATAAATTTTGGGTTTTACACACACCATGGAGTTGTACTATTTCCTTAAAGAACAAATCAGCTATGTTGGCTACATCATCCGTCTTATGACAAGATATAAAATGTACCATCTTAAAAAATCTATCTACAACCACAAAAATGGAATCCCTTCCTCTCTTTAACTTAGGCAAGCCTAAAACAAAGTCCATAGAAATGTCCACCCATGGCGCACTAGGTACGGGTAAAGGTGTGTACAATCCATGAGGTAAAACTCTAGACTTAGCCTGCCTATATGTGACACATCTAGAACACAATCTCTCCACGTCACGTTTCATCTTAGGCCAAAAAAAATGCTCATGCAACAATTCTAAAGTCTTTCTTACACCAAAATGTCCCATTAAACTTCTGCCATATGCCTCACGCACAAGTAACTCTCTCACAGAACTAATAGGCACAGAAAGTTTATTCTCTCTAGACAAATACCCATCCATCCTATAGAACTTTCCAAATGCTGCCCTTTCACACGCCCCATACACACTAGCAAATTCAGCATCAGTAGCATACAAATCCTTAATATATTCAAATCCCAATAACCTTGCATTTAAAGTAGAAACAACTGCGTACCTTCGAGACATTGCATCACCCACAACATTTTTCTTACCTTATTTGTATGTGATCTCATAAGGAAAAGTCTCAATAAATTCCACTCACTTTGCATGTCTTGTATTTAAGTTACCTTGCCCTTTTATATCTTTCCTTTGGCCATAGGTAGTGCTGCCATGTTTCCAAAGCCATCACTAATGCGTATAGCTCCTTGTCCTAGGTTGGGTAATTTAAAGCTGCCCCATTAAATTTTTCGCTAACATAGGTTATTGGCTGGTTTTCCTGCATCAAAACAACTCCAATACCTATACCTGAGGTATCACACTCAAACTCAAAATTTTTAGAAAAATTAGGTAACACAAGTAGAGGTGCAGCACATAACCTTTCGTTGATCTCCTTGAATGCATTTTCTTACTCAATTCCCCATTTAAACCCCACAGTTTTCTTAACACTTCGGTGAGTGGTGCGGCTAGTATGTGCTAAAATCTTTAACAAAACGCTAATAAAAACTAGTCAAATCATGGAAACTTTTTACCTCAGTAATTAATGTAGGTGTTGGCCACTCTTTGATGGCCTTCACTTTTTCTTTGTCCACTTTGATTCCATTTGCACTAACAACATAACCAAAAAATACAACTTTTTGCATGCAAAAGGAACACTTTTTAAGATTGGCGTATAATTTTTCTTTTCTCAACACTTCAAGCACACACCGCAAATGTTCAACTTGCTCATTTAAATCTTTGATATACACTAAAATATCAAAGAAATAAACTACAACAAACCTGCCTATGAATGCACGTATGGTATATATGGTTCATTAACCTCATAAAAGTGCTCGGGGCATTAGTTAACCCAAAAGGCATTACCATTCATTCGTACAAATCATATTTAGTTTTGAAAGCAGTTTTCTATTCATCACCTTCTTTTAGACGAATTTGATGATATCCACTTTTTAAATCAAATTTTGTAAAAATGTAAACCATATTTGTTCCTGACTTGTGTGCCATGAATATTATCTTATGACCATTAGTGGATTTTGCATGACTGGAGCGACGAAGACGCTGTGACAATACTAAAGCGATGTTGAGAAGCAATTTAGAGCAAAGAAAAAGGAGGGAAAGTAATAATCATAGACATGGTGATTGAGTACCCAAAGATAGATAAAAAACTCAGCTAAATCACAACTCTACTTTGACATGTTGATGATGGTCAACCTCGCCAGTAGAGAGCGTAATCAAAAGGACTGGTTATTACGCCCAATTTGTGTATTGAATAAAGCGCTCTATTGCAGCACAGTAAAGGTTCCACAAGGAAGTGACAACGAACAAGCAAGATTAATTAATATAAAACAAACTTTAGAGAGATAAACAAATAAAGATAATAAAAGATGGATATTTTTGTAATTTTCAATTGAGAAAAATAAAAAGAAGAAGTGATTCTTATAAAACAATTCAATAACCAAAAGTGGTAAGGCATCAAGAATCCCTTATGTGTGTTGTCTTCCAATCTAGGTATGATTTTAATAAACAAACTTATTTGAGTGAATTAAACCTCACGTTAATTTCAAAAGGATTATTATTATAAGTTGTCTTAAATCAACAATATGTTACTCTAACAATATTACAGTAAAAGATCAACTCATAAAATAATTCTAAATATCAAAACATTACATGACAAAATTACATAAATAAAGCACGATCGAATTTATATAAATATTTAGCACACAATATTTAGAAATAAAAGATGAAGGATTTAATTCATTCAAATGTATAAAACATTATATAGCAAAAAGGATCAAATCCTTGACTGGAAAACTCTAACAAAAAAGTTCATTTCTAACCTCACCAAAAGAAACACTAACCTAACTTGCAAAATATTTTCACAAATTCTAAAAAGAATTACGAAAATTAAAGCAAGACAAGTTTGAGAGAAAGATTAAACAGAGTTTTCTTTAGATGACTATTTATAGTGTCTATGAAGCCTTGCATTCTAGGAAATAATCGTTGATTTATGGTGCTCGGTGCATTAGTTAACCCAAAAGACATTACCATTCATTCGTACAAACCATATTTAGTTTTGAAAGCAGTTTTCTATTCATCACCTTCTTTTAGACGAATTTGATGATATCCACTTTTTAAATCAAATTTTGTAAAAATATAAACCATATATGTTCCTGACTTGTGTACCACGAATATTATCTGATGACCATTAGTGGATTTTGCATGACTGGAGCGACGAAGACGCTGTGACAATACTAAAGCGATGTCGAGAAGCAATTTAGAGCAAAGAAAAAGGAGGGAAAATAATAATCATAGACATGGTGATTGAGTAGCCAAAGATAGATAAAAAAGTCAGCTAAAACACAACTCTACTCTGACATGTTGATGATGGTCAACCTCGCCGGTAGAGAGCGTAATCAAAAGGACTGGTTATTACGCCCAATTTGTGTATTGAATGAAGCGCTCTATTGCAGCACAGTAAAGGTTCCACAAGGAAGTGACAACGAACAGGCAAGATTAATTAATATAAAACAAACTTTAGAGAGATAAACAAATAAAGATAATAAAAGATGGATATTTTTGTAATTTTCAATTGAGAAAAATAAATAGAAGAAGTGATTCTTATGAAACAATTCAATAACCAAAAGTGGTCAAGAATCCCTTATGTGTGTTGTCTTCCAATCTAGGTATGATTTTAATAAACAAACTTATTTGAGTGAATTAAACCTCACGTTAATTTCAAAAGGATTATTATTATAAGTTGTCTTAAATCAACAATATGTTACTCTAACAATATTACAGTAAAAAATCAACTCATAAAATAATTCTAAATATCAAAACATTACATGACAAAATTACATAAATAAAGCACGATCGAATTTATATAAATATTTAGCACACAATATTTAGAAATAAAAGATGAAGGATTTAATTCATTCAAATGTATAAAACATTATATAGCAAAAAGGATTTAATTCATTCAAATTAAAGCAAGACAAGTTTGAGAGAAAGATTAAACAGAGTTTTCTTTAGATGAGAATTAAACTCCCCAAACCTTTAGCGAACCCTTCTATTTATAGACATTATAGTGTCTATGAAGCCTTGCATTCTAGGAAATAATCGTTGATTTATGACTGATTATGAATCACCAATTTCTTTCCTCATTTGTTGGACAAAAGGTAGACTGCTTCGGCTTGATATATGTGGACAAATCTTCTGAAAAGGGAAACATAGGCTGCCACAGTTAATTGGAGCAAAATTGGGTTGATTGGCATTGACCTACTAATTTGGGGCTGAATTTGCATTGATTTGGGGCTAACGAACTGTGCACTTGGCTGGATTTCCTGCCATTTGGGCCTTGGGCCTTAGTTGGACTGCTAGACTCAAACGACGCTGGGGCTGCTGCTGGGAAGAGCGACATGCGCTGGGCCAGGAGACGACGCACGTTTTTAGCCACTAGAGGCAGAGAACGACGAGTCGTTTGGAGGCAGGGGCTGCAGGAGAGGAATAGAGATGAAATGTCGGCCCATTTTAATGATTTAATTTTTGGACTTTCCATATTGCTTTTAAAACCTATAAATGATAAACAAAAACTAAACATTTCCCAAGTAAATAATTTTAAATAAAAATCATGGACATATTTAATTAATGCTTAAATATTTTAACAATTAATCTAATAAAAGCAATATTCAAAGTTCTTTTTTCTGCCATTATTAAGTGGGAAAGCCTTTTCGTGGTTGCCGGGTTTAGTCACTACAAGAGAACTCCAGTTAGGTTCATGTCTCTTAATATCACTACAACAAAAAAGCTTATTTGTGACGACGTAATGTCGTCGTAAATAACTGTATTATCGTCAAAAATATTAAATTTACGACGACATGTCACCGGAAATAAGTCATCGCAAAAAATTAGATGCAAATATTATATTTACGATGACAAAGTTTTGAGACGTCGTCGCTAATACATTAGCAACGACAGTCGTCGCGAATAAGTCGCCACGAATGTTCTGCCGAACATGTCATTGATGATGACGTGTTCTAAATTATTTACGATGACATATGTCGTCGCAAAAGTTGTTAGAACCTTTTGCGGCCATAGGCTTCAAAGTGTCGTCACTAGTAATGTAGACTATTTGCAATGATATTTTTTGATTTGTCATCGTAAAAAGTGTTTTTTCACACTAATTTCCCAATAATATTAATTATTAAATATATAAATTAGAAGAAAATTTAATAATAAAATAAAACAATAAAATTGATATTTTTGTTAATAAAAATTGATATAAAAAGTCAATACAATAATAAAATAAGTATTAAAAAGTAAATTAATCAATTCATACTTAAAAATATTAATAATAAGAAAAATAAAAACAGATGTTTTAATCTCCTATATTAGCAGCATCGTCGTCCTCATCATCGTCTTCTTCATTTCGCTCAAGCGGCGGCGGCGTAGGAACCAACGGTTGAGGACGGTTAAGTGGCAAGAAGTTGACGCTGGGATTTATCAAGATATCATTAATTTCTTTTAAATATGTCCCTACTTATTTTTGTAGTCAAAGACTCTGATATAATTATAATTCTTTTTTTTCTTTTTTTAACTTTTCCTCGTTTCCTCTTTCTCTTTCTCTTTTATTTTTTCTTCATCTCTTTTAGTTATTATTATTTTTTTGTTTTTTTTTCCGTAACATTCCTTTACTGTTCATTATTTTTTACAATTTCATTCTTTGAAACACTTTCTTTTCTTTATTTTTCTTTAATTAAAATAAGAAATGCCTCCCTACTTTTTTTGGATCAAAAACTCATATATATTTTTAATTCTTTCTCGATATGATTTTTTTAAATATTTTTTTCTTTGACTCTAATTAATGGACTCATCTTTTAAGATGGTTACGTGTTTTGAAGTGAGATTAAACTTATAAAGTTATTCTCCACATGGAGAGCATGTGGCTCAACTAGTCTAATATAATCTAACAAACATAAAAAAGCTAGCGCTAGCCCCTCCTCTTACTTTTCTTTTTCCTTTATTGCTCATTTTTATCTTTTTTTTAATTTTTTAATTTTTTAATTTTTTGTGAATGTTTTTCATATTTTAATTTTTTGTCCATTTTACAATTATATTTTTTTCTCACTTTACTCCTATGAATGTAATTTTTCGCATTTATTCCTATTTTATTTTTTTAATGGTTAAAACAATTCTCTTCAAATGTGTCCATGTTTAATTGCTTTTTCGTGTAATTTCTTTAATGTACACATATTCCTTCTTTAGATAAAATCAAAAATTCTTAAATAGTTGTATAAATGAATAAATCATTATTAAATATATAATAAACTATCTTCAAGCGTCTCCAACACATCACTATGTTAAAAAATTAGTTTACCATAAAAGTATGATTAGAAGTTATCAATAATGATGCGAGTACAATAGGTCCTAGCTTATTTATTAGAATAGTGAAAGAACCGGACCTCTAAACTTCTAAAGCACCAACCTGTCCAGACGTCTAATAATGAATTCCAACCATGTGGCCGCTAAAATTTTTACGTGATTAAATTATTAGATACATATTGATATGTTAAACGCGATTAATGATAGGAGTCATTCTACTTTATTCCTTCATCGTAGTGGGTTGTCGCATGTAATTATAGAATGTGTAAACGATCCAGCAGAAAATCTTCAACGTTTACTTTAGTATCTCTTCTTAGTCTTCTATGATCAAATGATAAACTAGGTCAAATTTTTTAAAGTACTATTAACCAATTGAGCAGCAGACTAGGGAGAGAAAAGAAAAAATTTTCTCGGGAATTCTTGCTGCAAATTTTCTCAGGAAAGTCTGTGTATATACTGGGGAGGGATACAGTGAGATTCGAGTGTTGTAATATTATGACTATAGTAATTCTCATATGCTCTTACTCATCGGAAATAAGTCATCGTAAAAAATTAGACGCACATAATATATTTACGACGATAAAGTTTTGAGATGTCATCGCTAATACATTAGCGACGACAGTCATTGCAAATAAGTCGTCATGAATGTTCCGCCGAACATGTCATTGATGATGACGTGTTCTAAATTATTTATGACGACATATGTCGTCACAAAAGTTGTTAGAACCATTTGCGGCCATAGGCTTCAAAGTGTCGTCACTAGTAATGTAGACTATTTGCAACGACATTTTTAGATTTGTCGTCGCAAAAAGTATTTTTTTTTGCCCTAATTTCCCAATAATATTAATTATTAAATATATAAATTATAAGAAAATTTAATAATAAAATAAAACAATTAAATTGCTATTTTGTTAATAAAAATTGATATAAAAAAGTCAATACAATAATAAAATAAGTATTAAAAAGTAAATTAACCAATTCATACTAAAAAATATTGATAATAAGAAAAATAAAAATATATATTTTAATATCCTAAATTAGCAGCATCGTCGTCCTCATCCTCGTCTTTTTCGTTTCGCTCAGGCGGCGGCGGCGGCGTAGGAACCAACGGTTGAGGACGGTTAAGTCCAAGAAGTTGATGTTGGGATTCATCGAGCGTATGGCTTATATCATGATATGTTGGTTATCAAACATGTTGCTTTGTTGCATGTAAATGTTGTTCAACTAGTTTTGTACATGCATAGGCAAATTAATCGAAGATGACCCGTCCGATTGCAACGCAGATGATGAGGTGGAAGCGCTTGAATGATTCCTCCGTGACAGTGTCGGTCCCACTCCCGTAGTGTGTCCTCTGCGCTTACCCAAGACTTGGGACATAATCCCCTTATCTGCGTGGTTCTTTCCCCCTCCATCTGAGCCTGCAAAGGTAAATGAAATAAAAATGAATAAAAATAGTATAATATGTTATGTTAAATATGAAAAAAGAAATAAATTTAAAATTTACTTACAAATGCCTATTCCACGAACGGGTTGACAAAATTATGCCCATGACGGTGTATGTGACCCCAATTGTCAATTAATGATCTTAGCTCCTCGGTCTTAGAATTTACCTAATCAAGTTGAACGTGTTAGAATAATTATTAACCCAAAGTGACAAAAACTTAGCAAGTATGCAAATTAGTATTACCTTATCAAAACGATGCTGGGAGTATGACTTTCTACCATGGAAGCTAGAGCACTTTTGACTGTCATGGTTTTGTTGATTTGTAGCATATTTTTTCTAGTAATGATCATATATGAATAGCAACATACTGAATTATTAAATAAACCAATTAATCAAAAATAAGAAGACATAATGAAATTGAACCTGAAAAGCAAGGGACATAAAACGATCATAGCAAGGTCCCCATTGCTTTTTTCTCGTCAAGTTTTTAGGAGGATTTTGCCTAGCAAAATCCACCTTTTTTGCACCTCCCATCTTCTGAAAGTGTCTGTGCATGGTAGTCTTCCAATCCTTGTAACATTTACTGACTTCACGATCGACTACATCTCTAATGATGCCATTGTCATTGTCTTTAAACTCTAAATATTGTCTCTTTCATTTCTTACCTCCATACTTTTCATATTTACCCGACAGTCTGGACCCGACATTCTGTAACTGAAATAATATTTCTTCGACAGACTTCCGAGGCGGAGGAGGATGATGATCAACCTTACCATTAAACTTCCTATTGTTTCTCATCCTATGCCCAATAGGAAGCCACCATCAATGCCCAACATAACAGTTTTTCCTCATCAACCTCTTTGATGGTGTCACATAATTGCATGACGAACATGCTAAATACCCCTGTCCAGTCCAACAAGACAAACTAGTACGAGCAGGATAATCATTGATAGTCATTAGCAATGCAGCACACATCTTAAACGATGCATTTGAAGCAGCGTCACAAACGATGATTCCCTCTTCCCACAGTTCTATAAGTTCATTAACAAGTGGTCAGAAAAAGACATCAATATCCTTTCTAGGGGCATTTCGGGCAGGAATTAATAGTGTCAACATCTTGTACATATCCTTAGTGCATAATCAAGGAGGTAAATTGTAAACAATAAGAACCACCAGCCATATACTATATGATAAGCTCATGTTTCTGAAAGGATTAAAACCATCAGTAGCTAAACCTAATCGAATGTTTCTTAGTTCACAAGTGAATTCAGGATACTTCATATCTAACGCCAACTGGATGACACATTAAATCTGAATCCTTTGAATGCCCCCGCATGTGCCACGTTATTTCCTTTGTAGTGTGACGCGAGCTATACAGACGCCTCAATCAATCCTTCAAAGGAAAATACCGTAATACGTTTTGTGGTACTTTTTTACCTTTTGTTTTTTTACTCTTCCAACGACTAGTGTTACATACTGGACAAACCTGTAGATTGGCATTCTCCTTCCAGAATAATGCATAATCAAACTTACAGACATGTATTGTTTTGTAGCCCAAACCGAGTTTACCCAATTCCGTCCTTGCCTCGTAATAAGAATCTGAAAGTTTAATCCCTTCAAGAAATGCTTCTTTCAACAGCTTCAAAATAGAGTTCATACACTCATTGGGCTATTTGTAGAGCACCTTCAAATGCATCAGTTTCACCAAAAAATTCAATAACGAATACTTAGTACACCCTGGATACAATGCCGATTCGAGCTCAGATAACAACTCTTTAAATTCATCGTGCTGCGCATCACCTAACACCTCAGCTTGTACTTCACCCAGCATATCATGATCGAAGTTATTTTTAACAACATCATGTATAACTGCAACCATCTCGTCCACTAATTCATTTATTGCATTCGTCGCAACATCGTCTTCGCTATGGTAATGCCACGTCGTATATAAAGTATTGAAACCATATTGGTGTATGTGTGCTCAAACTGTTTCTATTGAAAAACACTTATGGTTTAAACGCCTCCGACAAGGACAACTTGTACAACCACTTTCATCAACATAGTCGTTGGCAATGTTGATAAAGGTAGAAAACCTTTCCCAATACGGATTTGACAATCGGTGTTTCATATGTATCCAACTCTTGTCAATTGGCATCTTGACTATAAAAACAATAACACATTTAATCATTCTTCATGTTTTCTTATGACTATATAGTCACGTTCATAAAGAAAGTTTTATATTTCATGTTTCAACTTTATAAGTTTTATCAATTTTTATGAATAATTTATTTTATTATTATTGCACTCATAATGTTTATAATTAATTTTTAATTTACTTTCAATTTATATAATTAAATCATATTAATGAAATTCTTAAAATTAATAGGTTTTAATTAAATTTTAGCAGCATAATGACATATTTTCCTTATTATCCAAAATTCAAACCTAAAAAAGCAGCATTTAAAAGATTTCGGGACACCAAAACTACTAGATGTGCCACCCATAACAATTATCAAAACTTTTAATTTTAACCTAAATCAAATTATAATCTTAAAATTTTGACAATCTCAATTCCAAATTTTAACAATCTCCAAAATTCATAATCCAAAATTCAATATCTATAATGTAAACTTCAAATTATATACTAATACTAAAATCTATAAATCAAAATTCAAAATTTAAAATCCATAATTATACAAAATTCAAACAACAAAAAACTCAAACATTTTAAACTAACAAATACAATAAATATGTAAAAACTTACAAAGTTCAAACCCACCAAAACGGGGGTTGAAAATGACAAGATTAAGAGGGGCAAACGGTGGCAGTGCCAACGGACTTTGACGGTGAGGTTTTGGGATTTTGTTTTGATGAAAAAATAATTAAAACTTATAATAATGTTGATTTGGTAAGGATTTGGAAGAGAATTGATGGAGATTTTGGTAGTTTGGGATCAGAAAATTGGAGAAAACTGAGGAGAGGCGAGAGAGAGAGAGAGAGAGAGAGAGAGAGAGAGAGATCCGAAAAAATGCAGGAGGCGGCTCTGGTCGTGGGCATATAGACAGAGTTTTTCGCGACGACAAAAAAGCATATTTGCGACGACATGTCGTCGCAAATAGAACTTAACATTATTTGTGACGACGCATGTCATCGCAAATATAACTTAATTATTTAATATGTATAAGGAAGGTTCTGGAATTATTATTTCCGATGACACATATAATTTTCGGCGCAAATATGTTTTGGGGTACCGCCCAATTTCCCGCTATTTATTTTAGTGGGGAAATACAAAATCAGTTTTGTTGACGACACCTATTAATGTCGTCGCAAATAAATTTTGCGAACCACCAAAATGACCCCTTTTTACTCGGGGGAGAATAAATAAATGAAATATTATTTGCGACGACATGTGTCGTCGCAAATAGTGAATTACTTACGATGATAACTCGTTGCAAATAATGTTATTTTGACGGCAAATGTTGGTGCCAAACAACATTTACCGCCAACTACATATTTGCGACGATGTGTGAGTTTTTAGCGACGATAATATTTTTCTGTTATACGAAATGTATTTACGATGTTACGTCGTTACAAATATTTACTTATTTGCGATGACAATTATCGTCGCAAATGGGCCAAATTGTAGTAGTATGGAGGTTTATGCTTGAAAATTGAATCTGAAAAATACTAGTTTGTGTGAATTGTGTGCTTCTTGTTTAATTAGTGTGTATTATATGTGGTTTGTGCTTGCACTTCAGCCCTATGATAGGCTAATTTATGGCAGCAAACAACCAAGGGATATATATGGTGTTCCTGTCATTGTGTGTTTCCCTTGTTCAAAGTATGTATTTTTCTTCTTTATGGAGGAATCTAGAAAATTAGTCTTGAAGCTTGTGGGCTTTGGCAAATACAAGAGCTGATTTTGAATTTTTCTTATATTATCATTCCTATTTCAATTCCAACTCTGCACATTAACCCATTTTTAGCTAATTATAATACAAATTGAGTAAAATAAATTTGTTGGGAGAGAACTAGAAAACAATATAATAAATTAAATACAAAACTAATTAAACTAAATTCAAAGTACACTAAAATCAAATAAACTAAAATGCAAGTAAACTAAATTAAAAACTACATAAATTAAACTAAAATAAATGACAGTCTCAAGGAAATAGCCCATTTAAATGTAAAAAAAGTGGTGAAATAACTCTATCTTATAGAGTTATCGAGTTATCTTAACACATAATTTCTTTATAGTGCTTTCACAGATCACTTACCATGCCATCGCGTAGTAACCCTCCCACCTCTCTCCCTTCATTCTCCACATTTTTTTCTTTTTTTTCTTTCTCTCTCTATTTTTTAATACTTTAAATGTTATGTTCTTTTTTTTTTACGTATGTTTTGCTCTTTACTAATCTTATTTTGCTTTTTATGTTTTTTTTTTAACTTTTGTCAAGGGATCTTTTATAGTTTAATTTTTTAACAACTATCTTTACAACATCTAAGACATATGAAAGCAATCAAGTGGACTTGCTCCTAAAGAGCCCATGTGTTGGCCTTCTTCTTCTTGTTTTATTTTTTTCGCTCCATTTTATTAAATTTCCCTCGTTTTCTCATTTCTTTTGAATTTTTTTTATCTTTCTTTCTTTTTTTTTCCTTCCCTAATATTTTTTAGAGAGTTCATTTTTTTTACAATATCCTTCTTTAAAACACTTTATTCTAATAAAAATAATTTATTTTAAATATGTCCTTACTTATTTTTTTTAGTCAAAGACTCCGATATAACTATAATTCTTTTTTTTCTTTTTTTAACTTTTCCTCTTTTCCTCTTTCTCTTTCTCTTTTATTTTTTCTTCATCTCTTTTACTTATTTTCTTTTTCCGTAACATTCTTTGACTGTTCTTTTTTTTTTTTTTAAATTTCATTCTCGTTGAAACACTTTCTTTTCTTTACTTTGTTTTAATTAAAATAAGAAATGTCTCCCAACTTTTTTTTTGTCAAAAAGTCATATATATTTTTATTCTTTCTCAATATAATTTTTAAAAAAATATTTTTCTCTGACTCTAATTAATGGACTTATCTTCTTAGATGGTTACATATTTTGACGTGAAATTAAACTTATAAAGTTATTCCTCACATACATAGCATGTGGCTCAACTAGTCTAATATAATCTAATAAAGATAAAAGAGCTAGCGTACCACGTGTTAGCCTCTCCTCTTATTTTTTTCCTTTTTACTCATTTTTATCTTATTTTTAATTTTTAATTTTTTTAAAATTTTTTTGTGAATGTTTTTCACATTTAAATTTTGTCCATTTTTAAAATTATATTTTTTTTTCTCACTTAACTCCTATGAATGCAATTTATTCCTATTTTATTTTTTAATAGTTAAAACAATTCCCTTCATGTCCATCCTTAATTGTTTTTAGTGTAATTTCTTTGATATACACATATTCCTTCGTTAGATAAAATAAAAAATTCTTAAATAATTGTATAAATGAATTTATCATTATTAAATAAATGATAAATTCTTTAAGCGTCTCTAATACGCCAAAAAAGTATGATCAAAAGTGATCAATAATTATGCAAGTACAGTAGGTCCCAGTTTATTTATTAGGACAGTGAAAGGAGCAGACCTCTAAACTTGTAAAGCACCAACAGTCCAGATATCAAATAATGAATTCCAGCCATTTGGCCGCTTAAATTTGGTATTAGCCTTCCAGTATAATGATTCTTTAAAATAACAGGAAAATTTCAACTCTAATTCTTTAGACTCGGAGAACAACAGATGTACGTTAAGTATAAGGCCAAATGAATCAAGTAAGATCAATAATATTAATTTAATATCGAAGTTTGCGGCAATAAAATTTTTACGTGATTAATTATTAGATACAGATTGATTTGTTTTAATCGCGATTAATGATAGTATTCAATCTACTTGATTCCTTCATCGTAGTGGGTTGTTCCATGTAATTATAGAATGTGTAAACGATCCAGAAGAAAATTTTCAACTTTTACTTTAGTATCTCTTCTTAGTCTTCTATGATCAAATGATAAACTAGGTCAATTTTTTGAAAGTACTATTAACCAATTGAGCAGCAGACTAGGGAGAGAAAGGAAAAATTTTTTTCAGGAATTCTTACTGCAAATTTTCTCAGGAAAATCTATGTATATACTCGGGAGGGATACAGTGAGATTCGAGTGTTGTAATCTAGAGATCAATAAGAGTCCAGATCAAATTTCTTGAGGGGAGTTCGCAAGGGCATAGCCAATCTTTGGCCTAACCTCATTAAATCGTGTTGTTTGTCTTCGCCATTTGTAATTTCTTGTTTATCTGTGTAATTGACCGAAGTTTGGGGCGAAAGAATTTCCTATCATGTAAAATATATGAGCTCTCCATAGCTTTTGTGATAATGAAAAAGTTTTAAATTTTACTTGTTTATGCCAAATTAATTAATGAAAAGTTTAAAACTAGTTTGTTTTATATATTCAAACTCAAATCATTGAGAATTAATCCTGAGACTCTGAATCCTATTCCTTGTATTTTGGAGATATGATGAAATAGGTAGCCGAGAATGTTATTATACGAGATGAAATCCATTTCTTCTTGAGAAAGAAGTAGATAAATAATTCTCTTGAGTGTTGATTTGGTACTTGGACTAGTTAGAGTGCTCTGGTTCATGAATGTGTTTTATGAATCACTATCCATTAGAGAATCAATGGTACTCAAGGATGAAGATATAATTAGAGAGGTTAACGGATTCTACCTGACTCTAATTATGAATTATTTATGGAGGATTGATCTATATGCAATGACTATATCAAATGGACACTTCACAGTTTAGAAGTAATTAATGTCTATAATTTCGAGAGTTCAATTCCAAGTTTATAGTGGAGTAACTATTGGAATTAATAGAATTAATTAATTAATTAAAGTGTTTAATTAATTGTTAATTTTATTGGAGCTCGGGATTATAGGTCCATTAGTCCCCGCATCGTCCTTGTAAGTCTACTACAAATGACAAAATGGGAATTTTAGAATTATGGAATTCTAAAATTAAATACTCAAAAAATAATTAATTGAGAATTAATTATTATTAAAATAATGTGATTATTTAAATTTGAATTTGAATCATGAACATAATTTAAATTTATCATTTTAAACTTATTTGATAAGTTGTTCAATTTAGAATTCAAATTAATTTAAGTTTGACTTAAATTCGAAGTTGAATTTGAATTAAAATTGGACTACAGGATAAATGATGATTTCTCTTCCTTCCCTATCCGTAATTGGCGCCACACACAACGAAGAAAATCCCAAGGATGGCCGGCCACAATAGGATAATGTAAAGGAGGATTTTTTATTCTAAATTCAAATAGGAAATAGAGATTTAATTCCTTTTGAAGTTTGACTTCTACTCTTTAAATATGAGAATGATAGAAAATTGTGAATACAATTTTTGAAATAATTTTTCTGCCCGAATAGTTAAGGCTGGCCGAAATTCTCAAGAGCGAGTGAGAGGAGAATTTTTTCCCCCAAAAATTTCACATCGTGCATGCGTTGGTGTTTGTGAAAATTTGAGTGTTTTTAGAACCTGTTTTGTCTCACGTGTGCGCACACACACGTCTACGTGGAATCAAGAAATTGACGTGGAAGACTTTGGTTTTCTGAATACAAAGATTCGAGCAAGGATTGTTCATGGTCAAAGAACTCAAGTTATCATCCGAGTCGGCCTCCGAGTATTTTTCCTAATTGAGTTCTTGACATATAAATTAATGTGATTAATTTATTCGTGCATAAATTAATATAATCTATAAAGTATCTCAAAAGTTTTATGAAAATTTTTGTTATACTTTATCCGCCCTCCCACCACGCTTCCGCATCCAAATTCGATTCGGTTACTAAGGTAACCAATAATTGGTATCAGAGCGGTCTATAGACGATATTAATTTATGTTTCGATTATGTGATAATCAAAATTGATATATTAAATATGTGATATTTAATTATGTATGTATGTGATGGGTAGGCACTTGCATTTATGGATGTTTATTTTAATTCATGTTGATGAATATATGGATGGTGGATTTGGTTGTTAATTATATGGTTCTATGGATCGGTTATATTCATTCATTGATAAATTATTTATAATTTAATTCGGGATTAGAATTATTGTAATTTTAGGTCTTGGGTAGAATTAGGGTTTTGATTTTGAATCAAAAGGAGGCCTTGAAGATCAAGTTTGAAGCCTTTGAAGATGGCTAGAAACTGCCCAGAAAATTCCAGAAATTGCCCAAAAGGGCGCGCCCCAGCATGTTCCAGCACGCACCCCAGCGTGCGGCCAGAGTGCGCCCCAGCGCGCGGACAGTCTGCGCGGACGCGTACAGTGCGCGGCCATCCTGCGCGCGCGCGCGCACTCAGGTGCGTAGCTGGCATCCCAGATTCGGTAATTGGACCCCGAATGGACCCGAGGGTTTCTAAAACTCTCGTAATGCGTGCTGACGGACCCGGAAAAGTTTCGGACCCCAAGGAAGGTGAAATCCAACCCGAAGACAAAGAATGAAGCTGAAGAATAAAGAACTCAAGAATCGAAGACCCGTTGATGTAACGGAAGAATATAATTATTGTAATTATTTATTTATTCGATTGAGTTGTAATTTATTTTTCCATGGGACCCGGTCAAATCCATCTCCATAGCTGATTGCATATATTTATATTTTATGTTGATAATTATATATTATATGTCCATGCATATAACATGCCATATAGATATATATGTGCCTACTCATATGTTTTATAACATGCCGTGCATATACGCGCATTTGTTATTATTTATTTTATTTATTATAAAAGGGTTTTAGAAAAATAAAATAAAATAAGAACCTTGC
>NW_010360525.1:43638-43817 GCF_000414095.1 Morus notabilis
GCCTTATGATCGCTGGATCAAGGCCAACAACAAAGCAAAGTGCTTTATGTTGGCCAGCATGAGCGATGTGCTTCGCAAGAAGCATGAGGAGATGGAGACTGCTTATGAGATAATGGAGTCTCTAGAAGCCATGTTCGGCGCTCCCTCTGAGAAGGCTCGTTTGGATGCTGTAAGGGCTT
>NW_010360525.1:43889-47568 GCF_000414095.1 Morus notabilis
TCGATGAAGCCACCTAAGTTGGCATCATCTTGGAAAGCCTACCCCCTGATTTTCATGAGTTCGTGAACAACTTTGTTATGAACAAGAAAAAGTCCAACCTCACTGAACTCATGAATGACCTGGAAAACAAGAAGGAGAGGAGAAGCAAATGTTGTTATTGCATGAAGCTCTGGTAAAAACAAAAGAAAGAACCAGAACCAAGGGAAAGGGAAGAAAGGAAAGAACAAGAGACCCAAGAAGGCTAAAGGCCACATCCAGAAACCCAAAGGAAAGTGTTTCCACTGCAATGGCAAAGGGCACTGGAAGAGAAACTGTCACAAGTATCTCGAGGAGTTGAAAAAGAAAAAGGAACAAGGTAAATCAGATTTACTAGTCCTTGAAACATGTTTAGTAGAGGGTGATACCTCGGTCTGGATAATTGATTCGGGAGTAACTAATCATGTTTGTTTTTCTTTGAAGAGTCTTAGTTCTTACACCGAGCTAGCTGATGGGGACTACACGATGAAAGTGGGCAATGGCGCAAGAGTTTCGGCAAAAGCAGTGGGAGAAGTTAGACTTCGTTTTAGGGAAAATAAATTTTTAGTTTTGAACAATGTTTATTTTATTCCATACATTCGTAGAAATTTGATTTCTGTGGCTAAGTTATTTGAACAATTATTTAACGTTTATTTTGATAATGAATTTGTTCATATTTCTTGAAATGGTTTAAATATTTGTTCTAGACGTCTGGATGATGGTTTATATTGTATAAAACCAATACATCACTCACTGCTTAATACTGAAATATTCAGAGTTGCCGAACCTAAGAATAAAAAGCAAAAGATTTCTCACGATAACAACATATATATGTGGCATCTTAGGCTTGGTTATATTAACCTAAACAGGATTGAAAGACTGGTAAAGGATGGTCCTTTACGTGAACTAAAAGTTGGTAAGCTTTCGGTCTGTGAATCTTGTCTGGAAGGTAAAATGACCAAGATGCCTTTCACGGCGAAAGGAGAAAGAGCTACAGAACCCCTTCAGCTGATACATTCAGATGTATGTAAACCTTTAAACGTCCAAGCTAGAGGAGGTTACGAATATTACGTCACCTTTATTGACGACTATTCAAGATATGGTTATGTTTACCTAATGTAACGGAAATCTGAAACTTTTGGAAAGTTTAGAGAATTCTGAGCAGAAGTTGAAAAATAATTAGGTAAACCAATCAAGACTCTTCGATCAGATCGAGGGGGAGAATACCTAGACCAAGAGTTCCGGAATTTCTTCGTTGAAGAAGGTGTAGTATCCCAATTAACTACACTCAGTACACCACAGCAGAATGGTGTAGTCGAAAGGAGAAATCAGACTTTATTTGACATGGTATGATCAATGTTGAGTTATTCTTCATTGCCTACTTTGTTCTAGGGTTATGCCCTAAGAACAGCTGCCTACATTCTGAATAGAGTACCATCTAAGTCTATTCCTAAAACACCCTTAGAGTTGTGGTGCGGTCGAAAACCTAGTTTGAGACACGTGCGCATATGGGGTGTCCAGCACATGTGCTGAAAGGAAAGACTGGGAAGTTGGAACCTAAGTCAGAAGTGTGTATGTTTGTATGATATCCTGATGGGATGAAGGGAGGTTTCTTTTATAGTCCTGAAGATCAAAAGGTGTTTGTATCGACAAATGCCACTTTTCTGGAGCATGACTATATGATAGATTTTAAGCCCAGAAGTAAAATAATATTGGAAGAGTTACTTTCTGATGAGATCGGACCACAGTCGACAAGAGTTTTCGGACCACTCAGAGAAAAGACCGCAGTTCCTGATCAGACTCCTAAGGCACCTCGTCGTAGTGGGAGTGTAAGCATGTTACCTGACCGGTATACCAGGGAAGCCCAAATCGTCACTACTGATGACGGTAAGGAGGATCCATCGACCTTTAAGGATACGATGGATGATTCTGATAAGGAAGAATGGCAAGCAGCTATGAAACTCGAGATGGAGTTTATGCACTCTAACTCAGTCTGGCAACTTGTAGATCTACCCGAAGGGGTAAAACCCATTGGATGCAAGTGGATCTTCAAGAGAAAGAGAGGAGCGGATGAAAAAGTAGAGACTTACAAAGCAAGGCTAGTGGCTAAGGGTTATACCCAAAAGGAGGGAGTTGACTATGAGGAAACTTTCTCACCAGTAGCCATGCTTAAATCTATCCGGATACTCCTGGTCATTGTAGCATATTTTGACTATGAGATATGGGAGATGGATGTCAAGATAACTTTTTTGAATGGCTTGAGGAAACCATCTATATGGATCAGCCAGAGGGTTACATAGAGGAAGGCCAAGAGCAGAAAGTCTGCAAGCTGCAGAGGTCCATTTATGGATTGAAGCAGGCTTCTAGATCATGGAACATCAGGTTTGATGAGGCTATAAAGTCTTATGGATTTGATCAAAACATTGATGAACCATGTGTCTACAAATACAATAAAGAAGAGAAAGTGGTCTTCTTAGTTCTTTACGTCGATGACATCCTACTCATTGGGAATGATGTGGGATTGATGACAGATGTAAAGGAGTGGTTAGCCAACCAATTCCAAATGAAAGATTTGGGAGAGGCAAGCTATGTTCTTGGGATTAAGATTATTCGAGATCGCAAGAAAAAGCTCTTGGCGTTGTCACAGGCATCTTATATAGACAAAGTGTTGTCTAGGTACTCGATGCAAAACTCCAAGAAAGGGAATTTGCCATCTAGGCATGGTATTTATCTTTCTAAGGAACAATGTCCAAAGACCCCACAATAGGAAGAAGATATGAGACGGTATCCCTATGCTTCGGCCGTGGGAAGCCTTATGTATGCCATGTGTGTACAAGACCAGATATCTACTATGTAGCAGGAGTGGTCAGTCGCTACCAGTCCAACCTAAGATTATATCATTGGGTTGCAGTAAAGTGTATTCTCAAGTATCTTAGGAGAACAAGAAACTATATGTTGGTATATTCCGGAGAAGATCTGTCTCTCACCGGATACACAGATTCTGATTTTCAATCGGATAAAGATGGTCGACGGTCGACATCTGGATCTGTGTTCACTCTTAATGGAGGAGTCGTGGTATGGAGAAGTATAAAGCAAAAGTGTGTTGCTGACTCTACCATGGAAGCTGAATATGTTATAGCTTGTGAAGCCGCAAAAGAAGCTACATGGCTCAGGAAGTTCTTAACTGATCTGGAAGTTGTTCCAGATATGGATAAGCCAATTAAGCTATACTGTGACAATAATGGAGCGGTGGCTAATTCAAAGGAACCTAGAAGCCATAAGAGTGCGAAACATATAGAAAGAAAATATCACCTGATCAGAGACATTGTGGATAGAGGCGATGTAGCGATTCTGAAGATCGCGTCAGAGAACAACCTTACTGACCCGTTCACCAAGACATTGCCATTGAATGTATTTGATCAACACTTAGATGGATTTGGAATTAGAGACATGACACACCTGCTTTAGGACAAGTGGGAGATTGTTGGGAATAGTGTCCTAGAAGCATAAGATGTAAAAGGATATTTATTATTTATTTAATAAAAGAGTTTATTCATCATTTTATGTGATATATTTATGAATATTTTATGAATATCAAATGAAAATTCCGTGATTATTTATGTAACCTTAAACATAGTATATAAGTGTTATATACGAGAGGATA
>NW_010360525.1:47755-48325 GCF_000414095.1 Morus notabilis
CAGGGACATAACACAATATGAATCTCTAATAATTTTCGTTAAGCATAGAAATTCTAATTGAGTCTACCGATAGTCATATATAGAATGATCTTAATCCTAAGTTCTTAACAAACTCCTATTTTGGATTTGTGTCTTTTGATTTACTTAGTACGGATTCTGAGACTCTGAATCATATTCCTTGTATTTTGGAGATATGATGAAATAGGTAGCCGAGAATGTTATTATACGAGATGGAATCCAATCTTTCTTGAGAAAGAAGTAGATAAATAATTCTCTTGAGTATTGATTCGATACTTGGACTAGTTAGATCGCTCTGGTTCATGAATTTGTTTTATGAATCACTATCCATTAGAGAATCAATGGTACTCAAGGATGAAGATATAATTAGAGAGGTTAACGGATTCTACCTGATTCTAATTATGAATTATTTATGGTGGATTGATCTATATGCAGTGACTATATCAAATGGACACTTCACAGTTTAGAAGTAATTAATGTCTATAATTTCGAGAGTTCAATTCCAAGTTTATAGTGGAGTAACTATTGGAATTAATAGAATTAATTAATTAA
>NW_010360525.1:48510-58972 GCF_000414095.1 Morus notabilis
AGGATGGCCGGCCACAATAGGATAATGTAAAGGAGGATTTTTTGTTCTAAATTCAAATAGGAGATAGAGATTTGATTCCTTTTTGAAGTTTGACTTCTACTCTTTAAATATGAGAATGATAGAAAATTGTGAATACAATTTTTGAAATAATTTTTCTGCCCTAATAGTTAAGGCTGGCCGAAATTCTCAAGAGAGAGTGAGAGGAAAATTTTTTCTCCTAAAAATTCAACATCGTACATCCGTTGGTGTTTGTGGAAATTCGAATGTTTGTGGAACCTGTTTTGTCTCACGTGTGCCCACACACATGTCTACGTGGAATCAAGGTGTTGACGTGGAAGACTTTGGTTTTCTGAACACAAAGATTGGAGTAAGGATTGTTCGTGGTCAAAGAACTCAAGTTATCATCCGAGTCGGCCTTCAGGTATTTTTCCTAATTGAGTTCTTGACATATAAATTAATGTGATTAATTTATTCGTGCATAAATTAATATAATCTATAAAGTATCTCAAAAGTTTTATAAAAATTTTTATTATACACGATCCGCCTCTCCGCCACACTTCCGCATCTGAATTCGATTCGGTAACCAACATAGATTGCATTGGGCTTGATGTATGTGGACAAATCTTCTGAAAAGGAAAACATAGGCTGCCACAGTTAATTGGCGCAAAATTGGGTTGATTGGCATTGACCTACTAATTAGGGGCTAAATTTGCTTTGATTTGGGGCTAACGAACTGTGCACTAGGCTGGAATTGTTGCCCTTTGGGCCTTGGGCCTTAGTTGGACTGCTACACTTAAACGACGCTGGGGCTGCTGCTGGAAAGAGCGACATGCGATGAGGGCAGGAGACGACGCACGTTTTTAGCCACTACAGGCAAAGAACGACGAGTCGTTTGGAGGCAGGGGCTGCAGGAGAGGAATAGAGATAAAATGTCGGCCCATTTTAATGATTTAATTTTTGGACTTTCCATATTGCTTTTAAAGCCTGTAAATGATAAACAAAAACTAAACATTTCCAAGTAAAGAATTTTAAATAAAAATCATGGAAATATTTAATTAATGCTTAAATATTTTTACCATTAATCTAATAAAAGTAATATTCAAAGTGCATTTTTCTGCCTTTATTAAGTGGGAAAGTTTTTTCGTGGTTGCCGGGTTTAGTCACTACAAGATAACTCCAACGGGGTTCATGTCTCTTAATATCACTACAAATATCACTACAACAAAAAAGCATATTTGTGACGACGTAATGTCGTCGCAAATAACTATGTTATCGTCAAAAATATTAAGTTTACGACGACATGTCATCGAAAATAAGTCGTCGCAAAAAATTAGATGCAAATATTATATTTACGACGACAAAGTTTTGAGATGTCGTCGCTAATACATTAGCAGTCATTGCGAATAAGTCTTCACGAATGTTCCGTCGAACACTTCGTTGATGATGACGTGTTCTAAATTATTTGCGATGACATATGTCGTCGCAAATGTTATTAGAACCTTTTGCGGCCACAGGCTTCAAAGTGTCGTCGCTAGTAATGTAGACTATTTACGACGACATTTTTAGATTTTTCGTCGCAAAAAGTGTTTTTTAACCCTAATTTCCTAATAATATTAATTATTAAATATTTAAATTAGAAGAAAATTTAATAATAAAATAAAACAATAAAATTGATATTTCTTAATAAAAATTGATATAAAAAGTCAATATAATAATAAAATAAGTATTAAAATGTAAATTAATCAATTCATACTAAAAAATATCGAGCGCATGGCTTCTATCATGATCTGTTGGTTATCGAACACGTTGCATTGCTCCATGTAGATGTTGTCCAGCTAGTTTTGTACATGCAGGGGCAAATTAATTGAAGACAACCCGTCCGATTGTTAAGCAGATGATGAGGTGGAAGCGCTTGAATGATTCCTCCATGACAGTGTCGGTCCCACTCCCTTAGTGTGCCCTCTGCACTTGCCCAACACTTAGGACATAATCCCCTTCTCATTGACTGGCGTGGATGAACCTTCGCCAGTAAAATGTGTCATCTCCGTGGTTCTTTCCCCCTCCATCTAAGCCTGCAAAGGTAAATGAAATAAAAATGAATAAAAATAGTATAATATGTTATGTTAAATATGAAAAAAGAAATAATTTAAAATTTACTTACAAATGCATGTTCCGCGTCCGGGTTGACAAAATTCTGCCCATGACGGTGCATGTGACCCTAATTGTCAATTAATAATCTTAGCTCTTAGGTCTCAGAATTTGCCTAATCAAGTTGAATGTGATAGAATAATTATTAAGCCAAAGTGACAAAAACTTAGCAAGTATGCAAATTAGTATTACCTTATCAAAACGATGATGGGAGTATGACTTTCTACCATAGAAGCTAGACCACTTTTGACTGTCACGGTTTTGTTGATTTGTAGCATATTTTTTCTAGTAATGATCATAGATGAATTAGCAACATACTTAATAATTAAATAAACCAATTAATCAAACATATGAAGACATGATGAAATTGAACATGAAAAGTAAGGGACGTAAAACGATTACAGCAAGGTCCCCATTGCTCTTTTCTCCTCAAGTTTTTAGGAGGATTTTGCCTATAAAAATCCTCCTTTTCTGCCCCTCCCATCTCCTGAAAGTGGCTGTGGAAGGTAGTCTTCCAGTCCTTGTAACATTTACTGGCTTCATGGTCAACTACATCTCTAATGATGTCGTTGTCGCGGTCGTTAAACGCTGAATATTGTTTCTTTCATTTCTTACCTCCATACTTTCATGTTTACCCGGCAGTCTGGACCTGACATTCTATAACTGAAATAATATTTCTTTGACAGACTTTCGAGGCGGAGGAGGATGACGATCAACCTTACCATTAAACTTCCTACTGTTTCTCATCCCATGGCCAATAGGAAGCCACCGTCGATGCCCAACATAACAATTTTTACTCATCAACCTCTTTGATGGTGTCACATAATTGCATGACGAACATGCTATATACCCCTGTCCACTCCAACCAGAGAAACTAGCACGAGCAGGATAATCATTGATAGTCATTAGCAATGCAGCACGCATCTTAAATGATGCATTTGAAGTAGCATCACAAACGATGATTCTCTCTTCCCACAGTTCTTTAAGTTCATCAACAAGTGGTTGAAAAAAGACATCAATATCCTTTCCAGGGGCATTTCCGCCGGGAATCAATAGTGTCAACATCTTGTACATATCCTTAGTGCATAATCAAAAAGGAAAATTGTAAGCAATAAGAACCACCGGCCACATACTATATGATAAGCTCATGCTTCCGAAAGGATTAAAGCCATCAATAGCTAAACCTACTCAAATGTTTCTTAGTTCATGAGTGAATTCAAGATACTTCATATCTAAATCTTTCCACTCCCTATCATCAACTGGATGACGCATTAAGTTTGGATCCATTGAATGCCCCCGTATGTGCCACATTATTTCTTTTGCAGTGTGACGCGAGCTATACAGACACCTCAATCGATCCTTCAAAGGAAAATACCGTAATACGTTTTATGGTACTTTTTTACCTTTTATTTTTTTACTCTTCCAACGGCTGGTGTTACATACTGGATAAACCTGTAGATTAACATTCTCCTTCAAGAATTACGCATAATCATACTTATAGACATGTATTGTTTTGTAGCCCAAACTGAGTTTACCCAATTTCGTCTTCGCCTCGTAATAAGAATCTGAAAGTTTAATCCCTTAAGGAAATGCATCTTTCAACAACTTCAAAACAGAGTTCATACACTCATTGGGCCATTTGTAGAGCACCTTCAAATGCATTACTTTCACTTAAAAATTCAATGACAAATACTTAGTACACCCTGGATACAATCCCGATTCGTGCTCGGTTAACCACTCTTTAAATTTATCGTGATGTGCATCACCTAACACCTTAGCTTGTACATCATCCGGCATGTCATGATCGAAGTTATTTCTAAAAACATCATGTATAACTGTAACCATCTCATCAACTGGTTCATTTATTGCATTGGTCGCAACATCGTCTTCGCCATGGTAATGCCACGTCGTATATAAAGTATTGAAACCATATTGGTGTATGTGTGCTCTAACTGTTTCTATTGGAAAACACTTATGGTTTAAACACCTCTGACAAGGACAACTTGTACAACCACTTTCATCAACATTGTCTTTGGCAATGTTGATAAAGGTAGACAACCCTTCCAAATACTGATCAGACAATCGGTGTTTCATATGTATCCAACTCTTGTCAATTGGCATCTTGACTATAAAAACAATAACACATTCAGTCATTCTTCATGTTTTCTTATGACTATATAGTCGCGTTCATAAAGAAAGTTTTATATTTCATGTTTCAACTTTAAAAATTTTATCAATTTTTATGAATAATTTATTTTGTTATAATTACACTTATAATGTTTATAATTAATTTTTAATTTACTTTCTATTCATATAATTAAATCTTATTAATGAAATTCTTAAAATTAATTAGTTTTAATAAAATTTCGACAGCATAATGACATATTTTCCTTATTATCCAAAATTCAAACCTGCAAAAAAAAAAAAAAACAGCTTTTAAAAGATTTCAGCACACCAAAACTACAAGATGTTCGACCCAGAACAATTTTAAAAACTTTTAATTTTAACCTAAATCAAATTATAATCTTAAAATTTCAACAATCTCAATACCAAATTTCATCAATCTCAAAATTTATAATCCAAAATTCAATATCTATAATGCAAACTTCAAATTATATACTAATACTAAAATCTATAAATCAAAATTCAAAATTTAAAATCCATTATTATACAAAATTCAAACAACAAAAAACTTAAATATTTTAAACTAAAAAATACAATAAATATGCAAAAGCTTACAAAGTTCAAACCCACTAAAACGGGGGTTGAAAACGGCAAGATTAAGAGGGGCAAACGGCAGCGGCGGCAGACTTCGGCAGCGGGGGGCCTTTACGGGGAGGTTTTAGGATTTTTTTGATGAAAAAATAATGCGGACTTTGACGGTGAGGTTTTAGGATTTTTTTGATGAAAAAATAATTAAAACTTATAATAATGTTGATTTGGTAAGGATTTAGAAGAGAATTGATGGTGATTTTTGTAGTTTGGGGTCGGAAAATCGGAGAAAACTGGGGAGAGGCCGAGAGAGAGAGAGAGAAAGAGATCAGAAAAAATAGAGGAGGAGGCTCTGGTCGTAGGCATATAGACAGAGTTTTTCTCGATGACAAAAAAACATATTTGCGACAATATGTCGCCGCAAATATAACTTAACATTATTTGCGACAACGCATTGCGTCGAAAATATAACTTTATTATTTAACATGTATAAGGAAGGTTCTGGAATTATTATTTGCGACGACACATATAATTGTCGTCGCAAATAAGTTTTGGGGTACCGCCCAATTTCTCCGCTGTTTATTTTAGTGGGGGAATACAAAATCAATTTTTGCGACGACACCTATTAATGTCGTCGCAAATAAATTTTGCGAACTGCCAAAATGACCCCTTTTTACTCGGGGGGGGGGGGGGGGGGGGAAAAATGGGGGGGGGGGGGGGGGTGAATAAATAAATGAATTATTATTTACAATGATAAGTCGTCGCAAATAATGTTATTTTAACAACAAACGTTGGTGCCAAACAACATTTACCGCCAACTACATATTGCACTTCAACCCTATGATAGGCTAATATATATAGCAGCAAACAACCAAGGGATATATATGGTGTTCCTGTCTTTGTGTATTTTTCTTCTTTATGGAGGAATCTAGAAAATTAGTCTTGAAGCTTGTGGGCTTTGGCAAATACAAGAGCAGATTTTGAATTTTTCTTATATTTTCATCCCTATTTCAATTCCAACTCTGCACATTAACCCATTTTCAGCTAATTATAACACAAATTGAGTAAAATAAATTTGTTAGGAGAGACCTAGAAAACAATATAATAAATTAAATACAAAACTAATTAAACTAAATTAAAAGTACACTAAAACCAAATAAACTAAAATGCAAGTAAACTAAATTAAAAACTACAAGAAATAAACTAAAATTAATGAGAGTCTCAAGAAAATGGACCATTTAAATGTACAAAAAGTGGTGAAATAACTCTATGATCTTATAGAGTTATCGAGTTATCTTAACACATAATTTTTTTATAGTGCTTTCACATATCACTTATCATGCCATTGCGTAGTAGTAACTCTCCCACCTCTCTTCCTTCCCTCTCCACCTTTTGTTCCTTATTTTTTTACGTATGTTTTGCTATTTACTAATCTTATTTTGTTTTTTATTTGTTTTTTAACTTTTGTCGAGGGCGCTTTTATAGTTTAATTTTTTAACAACTATCTTCGCAACATCTAAGACATATAAAAGCAATCAAGTGGACTTGCTTCTAAAGAGCCCACGTGTTGGCCTTGTTCTTCTTGTTTTTTTTATCTTTCTTTCTTTTTTTTCCTTCCCTAATATTTTTTAGAGAGTTCTTTTTTTTTTATAATATCCTTCTTTAAAATACTTTATTCTAATAAAAATAATTTTTTTCAAATATGTCCCTACTTAGTTTTTTAGACTCTGATATAACTATAGTTCTTTTTTTTTCTTTTTTTAAATTTTCCTCTTTCTCTTTCTCTTTTATTTTTTCTTCATCTCTTTTACTTATTATTTTTTTTTTGTTTTTTTTCTGTAACATTCTTTGACTGTTCATTTTTTTTTTTACACTTTCATTCTTTGAAACACTTTATTTTCTTTACTTTATTTTAATTAAAATAAGAAATGTCTCCCAACTCTTTTTTGTCAAAAAGTCATATATATTTTTATTCTTTCTCGATATAATTTTTTTAAAAATATTTTTCTCTAACACTAATTAATGGACTTATCTTCTAAGATGGTTATATATTTTAACGTGGAATTAAACTTATAAAGTTATTCCTCACATAGCATGTGGCTCAACTAGTCTAATCTAATCTAACAAACATAAAAGAGCTAGCGTGCCACGTGTTAGCCTCTCCTCTTATTTTTTTTTCCTTTTCTACTCATATTTTTCTTATTTTTTATTTTTAATTTTTTTAAAAATTTTTTGTGAATGTTTTTCACATTTAAATTTTTTGTCCATTTTTAAAATTATATTTTTTTCTCACTTTACTCCTATGAATACAATTTTTTACATTTATTCCTATTTTAGGTTTTTAGTAGTTAAAACAATTCCCTTCAAATGTGTCCATCCTTAATTGTTTTTCGTGTAATTTCTTTGATATACACATATTCCTTCTTTCAAAAAATTCAAAAGTTCTTAAATAATTATATAAATAAATTTATCATTATTAAAGAAATAATAAACTCTTTAAGCGTTTTTTTAATACGTGAATACGTCAGAAAAGTATGATCAAAAGCGATCAATAATGATGCAAGTACAGTAGGTCCCGGTTTATTTATTAGGACAGTGAAAGGAGCGGACCTCTCCTTCTTTCGATAAAATCAAAAGTTCTTAAATAATTATATAAATAAATTTATTATTATTAAATAAATAATAAACTCTTTAAGCGTTTTTAATACGTGAATACGTAGAAAAGTATGATCAAAAGCGATCAATAATGATGCAAGTACAGTAGGTCCCGGTTTATTTATTAGGACAGTGAAAGGAGCGGACCTCTAAACTTCTAAAGCACCAACCAGTCCAGATATCTAATAATGAATTCCAGCCATCTGGCCACTAAAATTTGGTATTTGCCTTCCTGCATAATGATTCTTTAAAATAACAGGAAATTTCAACTCATAATTCTTTAGACTCGGAGTACAACAGATGTACGTTAAGTATAAGGCCAAATGAATCAAGTAACATTAATAATATTAATTTAATATCAAAGTTTGTGGCAATAAAATCTTTACGTGATTAAATTATTAGAAACAGATTGATATGTCTACCTTATTCCTTCATCATAGTGGGTTGTTGCATGTAATTATAGAATGTGTAAACGATCCAGCATAAAATTTTCAACTTTTACTTTAGTATCTCTTCTTAGTCTTCTATGATCAAATGATAAACTAGGTCAATTTTTTAAAAGTACTATTAACCAATTGAGCAGCATACTGTTGCATGTAATTATAGAATGTGTAAACGATCCAGCATAAAATTTTCAACTTTTACTTTAGTATCTCTTCTTAGTCTTCTATGATCAAATGATAAACTAGGTCAATTTTTTAAAAGTACTATTAACCAATTGAGCAGCATACTAGGGAGAGAAAGGAAAAAAATTTCTCGGGAATTCTTGCCGCAAATTTTCTCAGGAAAGTTTGTGTATATACTCGGGAGGGATACAGTCATGTGATTCGAGTGTTGTAATCTAGAGATCAATAAGAGTTCAGATCGAATTCCTTAAGGGGAGTTCGCAAGGGCGTAGCCAATCTTTGGCCTAACCTCATTAAATCGTGTTGTTTGTCTTCGCCATTTGCAATTTCTTGTTTATCTGTGTAATTGACCGAAGTTTGGGGCGAAAGCATTTCCTATCATGTAAAATATATGTGCTCTCTGTAGCTTTTGTGATGATGAAAAAGTTTTAAATATTACTTGTTTATGCCAAATTAATTAATGAAAAGTTTAAAACCAGTGTGTTTTATATATTCAAACTCAAATCATTAAATTTCATAAAAAAATTTAAATTTCAAATGTCAAAATAAAAAATTATAGAACGAGACCTAAATTTCAAAAAGAACATAAATTTCTTAGTTTATAAATGTTTTCCATGACCTCTCCATGATTTTTAGTTGAGTCCACTACTGTGACTTGAGATTAATCATGTAAAAGCAGGTGACAACTATATGTGATAATTTTTTTTAAGAGCATGTGGGAATTATTATATAGTCCATAATATTTCTTTGCCGGTAAAGTTCTTATAATTAATTAGCCATCTAGAAGAGCGAACATATTTAAAGCGTACAAGCATATAAATGATAATTAAAATTATTCTAGTCATAATATTTCTTGTCCCACAAAACTTGCAAGATCATGTGAGAAATATGTATAATAATTAGTTGCGTGTGATTACAACACACTCTGCCGTATTTGTTTCTAACGAGTAAATATCTCTCTGTTTTTTTTCCTTAAAGGGAGGGCAAATGTTTTCCATGAGCCCTCCATGATTTTTAGCTGAGTCAACTATTGTGACTTGAGATTATTCATGTAAGAGCAGGTGAGAACTATATATGATAATTTTTTTTCGGAGCATGTGAGAATTATTATTATATAGTCCATAATATTCTTTGTCTGTAAAGTTCTAATAATTAATTAGCTATCTGGAAGAGAGAACATATTTAAAAGTACAAGCATATAAATAATAATTAAAATTATTCTAGTCATAACATTTCTTGTCCAAGAAAAGTTGTACTTGTATTTTTAATTAATTGTGGGATAGGGTTATATCACTTAATATTGTATATAAATAAAAAGTCTAATTTGTAGCAGTACCTATTTGACAAAAGTAATATAGGCATATAAATAATAATTAAAATTATTCTAGTCATAATATTTCTTGTCCAAGAAAAGTTGTACTTGTATTTTTAATTAATTGTGGGATAGGGTTATATCACTTAATATTGTATATAAATAGATAGTCTAATTTGTAGCAGTACCTATTTGACAAAAGTAAGATAGATACGGATTCTTTGAATTTTCCCTCTTGATAAAATGATCTAACTGCTTCTATAAAAGGGCATTCATAACTGCAGGATTTTACATCATGAATTGAAACATTCAATTTCAAGATTTTTAAGAGAGAGGGAGAAAAAAAAAAGAGAGAGAATAAAAATGGATTATTTTAGTGAAGATGTGATGAGTTCTAGCGAGTTGCTTCAAGCTCACTCTCTTTTGTGGAGTAACTCAGTACATATTGTTAGGAATTTGTCATTGAAGTGCGTCATTGAACTAGGAATACCAGATATCATCCATAAACATGGCCAACCCATTACTCTTTCCAAACTCATCTCTGCACTTCCTATCCATCCTTCAAAAGCTCATTGCATTTATCGCATTATGCGCATTCTTGTTCACTCCGGTTTCTTTTCAGCCCTAAAAGTTAACGGAGAAGAAGAAGAATCACTCTCTCTCACAAACGTTTCCCGGCTTCTCTTAAGCGACGGGCCAGCTTCCATCAAAATGACATCATTTTTTCTTTTTCACCTTCTTCCCGAAGTGGCGGCTCCGTGGTACTCCTTGAGCACTTGGTTACAGCACAGTGATGGCACAACATTCGAGCACGGAAATGGGAAGAACTTTTGGGATTGTCTCGCTGATGAGCCAAAACATATTCATCTCTTTAACGAGGCAATGGCTAATGACTCCCAGCTAATTGCCAAGGTCATTCTAACTGAATATAAGAATGTGTTCGAGGGTTTGGAGACTTTGGTCGATGTTGGAGGAGGCACTGGAACCATGGCCAAAGCCATTGCTAGCA
>NW_010360525.1:59032-72868 GCF_000414095.1 Morus notabilis
TTTATCGGAGGAAACATGTTCACTGATACTATACCTCCTACGGATGGAATTTTGCTCAAGGTACGTGTATATTCAACCATTATTAAGTAATCATGCCAGTCATACAGCATCTACTAGGTATCAATACCTCCATGCCTTTTGGTAAACAGATTCCAGTGTTTTAAACTAAAAGGTTGTTTTGAACCGACATTTGTTAAAACCTTTTGATGGTTGGTTAAAACCGATAAAAGTTCAAAGCATCATCCTTCATTCCTATTTATCAAATGGGCCCTAAATACATGGACATATATTGTTTAACACATTTCAGCCGTTTTAATCTTTTAGAAATATCTTAGATGTAGAACGTTCTTTTCTTGTTGACTAAAATATATTTGTTTTTGCTTTGTCTCAACTAGTGGATACTGCATGATTGGAATGATGAAGATAGTGTGAGCATTCTGAAGAGATGTAGAGAAGCAATTTTGAGAAATGGTAAAGGAGGAAAAGTTATAGTTATTGAAATGGTGATTGAGAACCAGAATACGAATGAAATAACTGGAATACAATTGTCCTATGACGTGATGATGATGGGCAGCTTCTTCGGCAAAGAGCGTAACTTAGTGGAATGGGAGAAGCTCTTCTTCGAGGCTGGATTCAGTCACTATAAAATCAATGCAAAAATGGGAGCAAGGTCTCTCATTGAGCTTTACCCTTGAGATTATCTTGGTGGTGTTGTTCGATTCTCACGTTTGAATTATATAGAATAAATTATTTACCAATAGTACTTGGTTTGAATAATGTGTAACTCTCTTCTCATAGTGTTTTTTTTCCCTTTCCACCCTTCAATCAAGAAATGAAATAATGATATGTTAATTTTCCTCTTAATGGTCAATATATATTTTCCCTATATCTTCATATCAGTTCTCTTGATTTGGTCAAAGATGTTAGTTATAAAAAGTTTTGATAAAAGAATATTCGTTTTTAGATAAAATTATTTTATTTTTATTATCATCGCCACCATCATCGTGCATTTTGAATGAAATGGGAAGAGAAAACATGGTTTTGAGACTGAAAGGTACAATGTCCTAATTTAGTTGATGATGGACTGTTTTTCAACCCAGCAGGCACAGCCCACATTCTTTGAAGAATAAAAATTAAGCACTGAAAATGGTGCGGAATAAAACAAATGAGGAAGGCCCCACATTCTCTTGATTTGTCAAAGATGTAAGTTATGAAAATTTTGATAAAAGAATATTTGTTTGTAGATAAAATTATTTTATTTTTATTATCACTACCACCATCATCATGCATTTTGAATGTAATGGGAAGAGAAAACATGGTATTGAGACTGAAAAATACAATGTCCTAACTTAGTTGATGATGGGCTGTTTTTCAACCCAGTAGTACTGCGAACCACAACGGACTTGCCGTGGAAAAATTGCCCAAGGAACTAAAAATCAGAATTGTAATGGAATGAACAAGCTTCCATGTAATGACTAAATTAAAAGTGCACTAAAACCAAATAAACTGAAATGCAAGTAAACTAAATTAAAAAATACATAAATTAAACTAAAATAAATGAGAGTCTCAAGGTAATAGCCCATTTAAATGTATAAAAGGTGGTGAAATAACTCTATGATCTCATAGAGTTATCGAGTTATCTTAACACATAATTTTTTATAGTGCTTTTACAGATCACTTATTAGGCCATCACATAGTAACTCTCCCACCTATATCCCTTCCCTCTCCACCTTTTTTTCTTTTTTTTTTCTTGCGCTCTCTATTTTTTAATACTTTAAATGTTATTTTCTTTTATTTTCTTACGTATGTTTTGCTCTTTACTAATTTTATTTTATTTTTTATGTTTTTTTTTAATTTTTGTCAAGCCTTTTATAGTTTAATTTTTTTAACAACTGTCTTTACAACATCTAAGACATATAAAAAGCAATCAAGTGGACTTGCTCCTAAAGAGCCCACGTGTTGGCCTTCTTCTTCTTGTTTTATTTTTTTTCCTTCCATTTTTTTAAATTTCCCTCCTTTTCTCTTTTCTTTTTAATTTTTTAATTTTTCCTTCTTTTTTTTTTCCTTCCCTAATATTTTTTAGAGAGTTCATTTTTTTATAATATTCTTTTTTAAAATACATTATTCTAATAAAAATAATTTCTTTCAAATATGTCCCTACTTATTTTTTAGTCAAAGACTCCGAATTAACTATAATTCTTTTTTTTCTTTTATCTTTTTTTAACTTTTCCTCTTTTCCTCATTCTCTTTCTCTTTTTCTTTTTTCTTCATCTCTTTTACTTATTTTTTTTCCTTAACATTCTTTGACTATTCATTTTTTTTTTTTTTTTTACAATTTCATTCTTTGAAACACTTTCTTTTCTTTACTTTATTTTAATTAAAATAAAAAATGTCTCCCTATTTTTTTTTGGGTCAAAAAGTCATTTTTTTTTTTTACTCTTTCTCGATATAATTTTTTAAAATATATTTTTCTCTGACTCTAATTAATGGACTAATTTTCTAATATGGTTACGTGTTTTGACGTGGAATTAAACTTATAAAGTTATTCCCTACATACATAGCATGCGGCTTAACCAGTCTAATCTAATCTAACAAACATAAAAGTGTTAGCGTGCCACATGCTAACCCCTCACTTTTCCTTTTCTACTCATTTTTATCTTCTTTTTAATTTTTAATTTTTTGTGAATGTTTTTCAGATTTAAATTTTTTGTCCATTTTTAAAATTATATTTTTTTCTCACTTTACTCCTATGAATGCCATTTTTTGCATTTATTCCTATTTTATTTTTTAATAGTTAAAATAATTCTCTTCAAATGTGTCCATGCTTAATTATTTTTTCGTGTAATTTCTTTGATATACACATATTCCTTCTTTAGATAAAATTAAAAATTCTTAAATAGTTGTATAAATGAATTTATCGTTATTAAATAAATAATAAACTCTTCAAGCGTCTCTAACACGTCAATATGCCATAAAACTATGATCAGAAGCGATCAATAATGATGCTAAGTACAGTAGGTCCCGGTTTATTTATTAGGATAGTGAAAGGAGCGGACCTCTAAACTTCTATAGCACCAACCAGTCCAAATATCTAATAATGAATTCCAGCCATCTGGCCGCTAAAATTTGGTATTAGCCTTCCTACATAATGATTCTTTAAAATAACAGGAAAATTTCAACTCTAATTCTTTAGACTCGGAGAACAACAGATGTACGTTAAGTATAACCAAATGAATCAAGATAAATAATATTAATTTAATATCGAAGTTTGCGGCAATAAAATTTTTACATGATTAAATTATTAGATACAGATTGATATGTTAAACGCGATTAATGATATTAGACAATCTACTTTATTCCTTCATCGTAGTGGGTTGTTGCATGTAATTATAGAATGTGTAAACGATCCAGCAGAAAATTTTCAACTTTTACTTTAGTCTCTCTTCTTAGTCTTTTCTGATCAAATGATAAACTAGGTCAATTTTTTGAAAGTACTATTAACCAATTGAGCAGCAGACTAGGGAGAGAAAGGAAAATTTTTTCTGGGGAATTCTTGCTGCAAATTTTCTCAGGAAAGTCTGTATATACTCGGGAGGGATATAGTGAGATTCGAGTCTAGAGATCAATAAGAGTCCAGATCGAATTCCTTGAGGGGAGTTCGCAAGGGCGTAGCAAATCTTGGGCCTAACCTCATTAAATCGTGTTGTTTGTCTTCGCCATTTGTAATTTCTTGTTTATTTGTGTAATTGACCGAAGTTTGGGGCAAAAGAATTTCCTATCATGTAAAATATATGAGCTCTCCATAGCTTTTGTGATAATGAAAAAGTTTTAAATTTTACTTGCTTATGCCAAATTAATTAATGAAAAGTTTAAAATCAGTTTGTTTTATATATCCAAACTCAAATCATTGAGAATTAATCCTGAGACTCTGAATCTTATTCCTTATATTTTGGAGATATGATGAAATAGGTAGCCGAGAATGTTATTATACGACATGGAATCCATTCCTTCTTGAGAAAGAAGTAGATAAATAATTCTCTTGAGTGTTGATTCGGTACTTGGACTAGTTAGAGCGCTCTGGTTCATGAATGTGTTTTATGAATCAAGCCTTCCTACATAATGATTCTTTAAAATAACAGGAAAATTTCAACTCTAATTCTTTAGACTCGGAGAACAACAGATGTACGTTAAGTATAACCAAATGAATCAAGATAAATAATATTAATTTAATATCGAAGTTTGCGGCAATAAAATTTTTACATGATTAAATTATTAGATACAGATTGATATGTTAAACGCGATTAATGATATTAGACAATCTACTTTATTCCTTCATCGTAGTGGGTTGTTGCATGTAATTATAGAATGTGTAAACGATCCAGCAGAAAATTTTCAACTTTTACTTTAGTCTCTCTTCTTAGTCTTTTCTGATCAAATGATAAACTAGGTCAATTTTTTGAAAGTACTATTAACCAATTGAGCAGCAGACTAGGGAGAGAAAGGAAAATTTTTTCTGGGGAATTCTTGCTGCAAATTTTCTCAGGAAAGTCTGTATATACTCGGGAGGGATATAGTGAGATTCGAGTCTAGAGATCAATAAGAGTCCAGATCGAATTCCTTGAGGGGAGTTCGCAAGGGCGTAGCAAATCTTGGGCCTAACCTCATTAAATCGTGTTGTTTGTCTTCGCCATTTGTAATTTCTTGTTTATTTGTGTAATTGACCGAAGTTTGGGGCAAAAGAATTTCCTATCATGTAAAATATATGAGCTCTCCATAGCTTTTGTGATAATGAAAAAGTTTTAAATTTTACTTGCTTATGCCAAATTAATTAATGAAAAGTTTAAAATCAGTTTGTTTTATATATTTAAACTCAAATCATTGAATTTCACAAAAAATTTAAATTTCAAACGTCAAAATCAATAATTATAATTTAAATATACTTTCCAAACGAGCCATAAATTTCAAAAAGAACATAAATTTCTTAGTTTAATATGACTGGTAGCTAGGTAAAGTTTGATTAGGGGTGTTACAAATATGGTGTCCACTAAAAGGGAAGATGATCCACCAATTATTAAATTGAAAGTTGAAAAGATCACTCATATATCCGTTTAGAAATTGTACTCGAGATTAACAATCCAGCACTTATTATATTCTATATTAGTATAATATTTCTTTTGTCGGTGTAGATCTAATTATTGATCATTGGTCGTAAAAAAGTACAAGCATATGTGAGAAATATATATAATAATTAGTTGCATGTGATTACAACACACTGCCATATTTGTTTCTAACGAGTAAATATCTTTTTTTTTCCCCTTAAAGGGAGGGCAAATGTTTTCCATGAGCTGTCCATGATTTTTAGTTGAGTAAACTATTGTGACTTGAGATTATTCATGTAAGAGCAGGTGAGAACTATATATGATAATTTTTTTTACGAGCATGTGGGAATTATTATATAGTCCATAATATTTCTTTGTCTGTAAAGTTCTTATAATTAATTAGCCATCTGGAAGAGCGAACATATTTAAAAAGTAAAAGCATATAAATAAAAATTAAAATTATTCTAGTCATAATATTTCTTTTCCAACAAACGTAGTACGTGTATTTTTAATTAATTGTGGGATAGGGTTATATCACTTAATATTGTATATAAATACATAGTCTAATTTGGAGCAGTACCAATTTCACAAAAGTAAGATACATACGGATTCTTTGAATTTTTCCTCTATAAAAGGACATTCATAACTGCAGGATTTTACATGAGTTGAAACTTTCAATTTCAAGATTTTTAAGAGAGGAAAAAAAAACAGAGAATAAAAATGGATTATTTTAGTGAAGAAGTGATGAGTTCTAGTGAGTTGCTTCAAGCTCACTCTCTTTTGTGGAGTAACTCAGTACATATTGTTAGGAATTTGTCATTGAAGTGCGTCATTGAACTAGGAATACCCATTACTCTTTCGAAACTCATCTCTGCACTTCCTATCCATCCTTCTAAAGCTCAATGCATTTATCGCATTATCCTTCTAAAGCTCACTCCGGTTTCTTTTCAACCCGAAAAGTTAACGGAGAAGAAGAAGAATCATACTCTCTCACAAATGTTTCCCGGCTTCTCTTAAGCGACGGGCCTGCTTTCATCAAAATGAAATCATTTTTTCTTCTTGGCTTTCTTCCCGAAGCGATGGCTCCGTGGCACTCCTTGAGCACTTGGTTACAGCAAAGTGATGGCACAATATTCGAGCACGGGAATGGGAAGAACTTTTGGGATTTTCTCGTTGATGAGCCAAAACATATTCATCTCTTTAATGAGGCAATGGCTAATGACTCCCAGCTAATTGCAAAGTCATTCTAACTGAATATAAGAATGTGTTTGAGGGTTTGGAGACTTTGGTTGATGTTGGAGGAGGCACTGGAACCATGGCCAAAGCCATTGCTAGCAGTTTCCCACACATCAAATGCACCGTGTTTGACCTCCCGCATGTCGTCGCTAATTTAGAGGGAACTGACAACCTGAACTTTATCGGAGGAAACATGTTCACTGATACTATACCTCCTACGGATGGAATTTTGCTCAAGTACGTGTATATTCAACCATTATTAAGTAATCATGCCAGTCATACAGCATCTACTAGGTATCAATACCTCCATGCCTTTTGGTAAACAGATTCCAGTGTTTTAAACTAAAAGGTTGTTTTGAACCGACATTTGTTAAAACCTTTTGATGGTTGGTTAAAACCGATAAAAGTTCAAAGCATCATCCTTCATTCCTATTTATCAAATGGGCCCTAAATACATGGACATATATTGTTTAACACATTTCAGCCGTTTTAATCCACTACAACAAAAAAGCTTATTTGCATGTCATTGCAAATTAGTCGTCGTAAAAAATCCGAAGCAACTAATATATTTGCGACGACATAATTTTAAAATATCATCGCTAATATATTAACGACGATAGTCGTCACGAATAAGTCCATCGAATATGTTGTTAATAATGACGTATCATACCGTATTTCTGACGACATAATGTCTTCGCAAAAGTCTTTAAAACCATTTGCGACTAAACTGTCGTCACTAGTAATGTGGACTATTTGTGACGACACTTTAAATATGTCGTCGCAGATATAACTTAATTTTTTAACATTTATACGAATATTTTGTAATTATTATTTGCGATGACGTTGTTCGCTATTGTTGCAATTACATGGACATGTATTGTTTAACACATCTCAGCCTTTTTAATCTTTTAGAAATATCTTAGATGTAGAACGTTCTTTGCTTGTTGACTAAAATATACTTGTTTTTGCTTTGTCTCAACTAGTGGATACTGCATGATTGGAATGATGAAGATGGTCTGACCATTCTGAAGAGATGTAGAGAAGCAATTTTGAGAAATGGTAAAGGAGGAAAAGTTATAGTTATTGAAATGGTAATTGAGAACCAGAATACGAATGAAATAACACTGGAATACAATTGTCCACTGACGTGATGATGATGGGCACCGTATTCGGCAAAGAGCATAACTTAATGGAATGGGAGAAGCTGTTCTTCGAGGCTGGATTCAGTCACTATAAAATCAATGCAAAAATGGGAGCAAGGTCTCTCATTGAGCTTTACCCTTGAGATCATCTTGGTGGTGTTGTTCGATTCTCACGTTTGAATTATATAGAATAAATAATTAATTACCAATAGTACTTAGTTTGAATATTGTGTAACTCTCTTCTCATACAGTCATTTTTTTTTCTTTTCCCCCCTTCAATCAAGAGATGAAATAAAGAATCGTTAGTTTTCCTCTTAAGGGTCAATATATATTTTCCCTTTATCTTCATGCCAGTTCTCTTGATTTGGTCGAAGATGTAAGTTATAAAATGTTTTGATAAAAGAACATTTGTTTTTAGATAAAATTATTTTATTTTTATTATCACCACCACCATCATCATGCATTTTGAAGGAAATGGGAAGAGAAAACATGGTATTGAGACTGAAAGGTACAATGCCCTAACTTAGTGATGATGGGCTCTTTTTCAACCTAGTAGGCACAACCCACATTCTTTGAAGAAGAAAAATTAAGCACCGAAAACGGTGCCTGGTACAACTAATGAGGAAGGCAGCACAACCCACATTCTATAAAGAGGAAAAATTAGGCACAGAAAACGATGCCTAATAAAACGCATATGGAGGCTCTATTAATTGAGCCCCCCTACAATTCATTTTAAGTGCTCCAGCAGCAAAAGAAAGAAAAAGAAACGCATATGGAGGCTTTATTAATTGAGCCCCCCTACAATTCATTTTAAGTGTTCCAGCAGCAAAAGAAAGAAAAAGAAAGGCTGTTGAGAGAGAGTTTTTGTATACCTACAAAAGTGTTTTCTTTGTAAAGAGATGGGTAGATTATCATACCAGGTGAGTGTGAGAGAAATAGTGAGGATTCCTCTTATGGTCTTTGAACCGATGACAATCTTCCTTACTTTTTCCGATCCTGATAGGCCGATTATGATCCTGCCGCAGCTTCATCAAATTCTTCATTTTAGCTATCATGTCTACCTGAACGATTACCAAGCCCCAGCCCCTGACTCTCCTTAATAAGTGAACTTTGACTACTTACTACAAAAGCCTAAAAGGTGGATCTGCTTCTGACTATCCTCGACCATCCTTTGATTTGCATTTGCCTTTCAAGACCTGTGCTCTTCCCTTTCCTTCCATGGTTAAGGCTGGGGAAGAGATCAGTCGCTCAATTCGTTCAGTCCGCCGGATTCCTAGTACATTTGCTTAGCTAGGCCCTTTTTCCCATTCAGCTTTGTCGTCGTCAGGTCTATGCAGATAGGCAGGGATAGGAATCGTTTGGCTTGTCCCAGGTCAATCCCTTGGTTTTGGGGTCTTGTCAACATGGGCACTGTGCACACGTCATATCTTGTTGCTGGCTCTCCCGAATCACCCACAGATTTTCATTGAAATTTTTGCTTTTTCGGACCAAGTGGAACTTTCTCCGTTATTGAGGTAATGAAAGCTAGTGTCATGGTCTTATGCCATCTGACGATCCTAGTCTTCATCTCGCCCTGCTTTTCTTCCACCTTTATATAGATAAGGGGCACATTGAAAGGTCTTAAAAATAGATAATTGGTAGTTCTTCGCGCGCTAGGAAGTAGTACCAGCCTAAGACAAGTTGCCCCTTTCTATTGTTTTAATAAGATAAGGGTGACAGTAAAAACAATTCAGTTAAGGAGCCTAATGGAATAAAAAAAAGAATCTTGGCTCTACTTAGGCAGGAAACATAATTAATAGTAATACCTTTCCAAAGAAGGTTGGTTAATCGCTTCATACTTAGCCCCTAACTCCTTAGAAGACCAAGCTTCGGAAGCGTCGAAAGAGGAAGCCCTCTTGAGCGAATACGACCCCTCAGTAAGGGCCTACCATAAGCAAGCACGAAAGAAAAGAAGGCAACCAGGAGAAGCAGCGAAGCTTCAGAGACAAGGCGGCTCGCTCAGTGCTTACGAACGAAAAAGTGTTTGTCGATTAGGTAGGGGATACCTAATCCACTGGAGGGCCTCTGAAAGGGCTTTCTAGTTTATCACTAACTGTGGGATTCCCCTTTCTTGCTCATTTCTGTTATTGACGTATTTTGCAGCGCTGGACCATGGGCTCTTACTTGGCCTAATTAGGCCCTGATTCAAGAAATCACCCACTTATTCCTGATTCAACCTTCTTAGATCTTCGGGCATCTAAACTCTTAATTTAGTGGGGATGCTTTTTTTCGTCGAAACCCTTACGATAAGGTAGCTGAAGTGCTTCCCATGTGTGACGTTCCCCAAAAGCCAAAGGGGTAAGGGAACAGACCGTCTTTTTCAAAACTCTCGCGGGACTTCTTCTATTTTAGCCTTAAGACGAGAAACCTTAGTAGAAGTGGGCAGCTGCTCGGTAATTCTCAGTCTTGGGATTTCGGCCTTGATGCTGGATATCATCGACGGCCTCCTTTTCTTGTCTGAGTTGCCTGATCCTCGAGCTTCTTGGCGGGGTAAAGAATTCGAAGAAGACTCTCCGGCCTTGAATTCTTCCCTCCCTTTCTTCCAACTTCAAAAGGCCTGTTGGTGGAAAGCCTAACCTAAGTAGGGCTGCATACTCCAGATCTTCCATAAGGATGTGTCACGCCCCCCAATCGGGGTGGGTGACGTGGAACTCGATTTGGGATTAATAAAGCAGATTCCCAACCGGGTCCCACACTTAACTGCATTAAAATATAAATAAACGACATAATCCAAGAGCCTCTGACACACAGGGCTCCACCCCACAGGACATACAGTATCGTACATACATGCACATGTAAATAATCAATTACAACAGACATCATCCACAGTCTAGTAAATCCAAATGTCATTTATTACAAATTCTTACATATTCCTTACACTTTATGTCAGAGGATGAACACAATCCTCACTTGATCGTTCCGTAGCACCACTCAGCTACTCCTTATCATTTCCGTTTGCTACTATCCAGTCTCCAGGTTCTACTAATGGCACTTCTTATGATGATATGGTTTACATCCCTGTGGTGCGTACTGAGGAGCGTGTCACCCCTGTGACCCCTCCGCCGGCAGCTCCTACTATGGCAGTTTTATCACCACTTCCTTCTAGTTTCCCTGCTCCAGTTGAGATTACTCATGCCACTAATGCAACGACTTCGGCTGCTTCTAGCATTGCCGGTGATTCGATTACTATTCCTGCTATTGCTGTTGAAACAGCCCCTGACGGAACGGAATTCAATAAATCTTTTAATCCTTCTTTGAATCCCAGTTACCAAAAGCGGGAGAATCTTCGTTACATGCCTAGCGTAGGATAATGATGCGTAGGATCTTTGATCGATAGGCTAGGTCTGACAAAGGAAAAGGTCAAGGGTAGACTCCGTTCAGTTGGAGCGAGGGGTTAGGTTATGGACGAAGGGTGGTAGTAGATCACCAGTCTAAGACTTTAAGCGTTAGTGCCTTTATCCAGGTATCCCTACTTTTCTTTTTTTTAGGGTAAGAGCATAGTTTACTTTTCGAAAGGCTTCCAGGAGCGATACCAATAGCAATACAATACCGAGGTTCACACTTTTTTTTTAGAGAGGGTCTATGTTAGAACTCCAGCTGGACTAGAAGGAAAGGGCGGACTACCTGAAGCTCTCCCGACAGGGAGAGGGGAGGAGAGGTGAAACCTCCAGGCCAAGGAGCTGAAGCCCGTAAGTCCGAGAGAAGGAAATGTAAATCCATTATCTTCCTTGACTTCGTCTGGTAGCTTTTCATCACGTCGCCTTATCATTAAATAGTCCGAGTCAAGCATAAGGCTAGCCTTCTTCTGAGCCAAGATTAAACGCCGGGGACCATTCCCATTCCACGCCACGGGGCATCCCCTTTTAAGTTAAAATGCCCTTGATCATAACCAAAGAAAGGCAAGGAAAGACTTACAATCCCAGGAGCGAAGAGTGAACACATTACTAGAAAAACTAGTTCAGTAGACAGGGGCGACCAACTACATCTGCGTTCAATTCAAGAGTTTGAAGTACAGAGATCTTTCCTAGGGGTAAGTAAAGGATTCCTTCTGGCCTTCTCTTCTGCTCTGGTAGCTAAGTCACTCTTCTCTTTCCTTTATTAGGAATAGACAAGTCTCAGTCTTGCCCTTAATAGGAATGGAATCAAAATTCGGAGGTCAGCTTGTTTTAGGTCAGAAAGGGAATAAGGTTCTATCTCACTTGAAGACAAGGTTCAGTGTACCTGAATGCCCCTAATAATAAAGAAAGGGCATTCAGGTTCAAATCCAATTCGTGAGGTAACTCTGCCTCTTCACTAGAGTCGAGTTAAAGATAGCATAGCCTTTGATCAATAGGAAGATTGAGACTAGAAGTCTATCTCAGGTCCAGTTTCGATCTCGAACTAACTTACTTTACTTAATAGGCCGGAAGAGAGAGAGATCAACGACGGAGCTACTAGCTACTAGTTGGAAAGGACGAGACCACCTTTCGTACATTTCTACTGGTCAAGACATTCGAATAGCGAACGAAAGACCAGGAGACTGGATCTAGAAAGCACTTCCAGCAGGGTTGACGGCTGTGTGGCCCTCATTCAGCTGGAAGTAGGAAATCAATCCCGGCACGACCGATGACTTAGTCTCCTTCTCCGCTTCGACTCAACCACCTAACCTCTTAGAAAAGATCCGATAGATAGCAGCTACCTAAGGCGCTTTTAAGCCCTTCACCAATCACGGTCTTTCATCTAGTAAGTCCGAGTACTATGTTCTCCAAGCTTGACTAATAGAATAGGCAGGCCTTTTAGAGAGCAGTAGAATTAAGGGTTAGCTCTGCCTTCTTTCCAGCTAATTTACCATCTGTTATGGCCTCGTAACTATTAGAAGGCCCGGGGAATTCCTATCGATTTCCGATGGATAACAATCCATCTTTCTCGCTTTCGCTCTTTCTACCAATCAATCGCGAGGTTTCCGGGCATGAGAACGCAAGTGCCGGAATCGAACAAAACGTCCGAGGACGAAAGAAAAAATGCTCCGCGGGGAACTCGTTTCATGTCGGCGTATTCGTGCCGGTTAGACGTCGGCCATGAAATCCATCACTATACCGAGCAGATCACGGGCGCTTCCGGATCAGGTTGACATTTCCGACGCATGGAGACATGGAACACGTCATGCACATGAGATAATTCAGGCGGCAGGGCAAGATGATACGCCACAACACCGACTCGCTGCACGATCGAGAATGGTCTAATATACCTTGGCGCAAGCTTCCCTTTCACACCAAACTGAGTAACTCCCTTACGTGGGGAAACCTTCAACAGAACAAAGTCGCCTTCTTGGAATTCCAAAGGCCTACGCCTTCTGTCAGCATAGCTCTTCTGTCGACTTTGAGCTGTCAACAGGCGTTCTCGAATCACAGCTATCTTCTCGTCATTCTCTTGAATGACATCCGGTCCAGTTGTAAGTCTATCCTCCGGTTCCAACCAACAAACAGGTGACCTACAAGGACGACCATACAACGCCTCGAACGGTGCCATACCGATACTGGTCTGATAGCTGTTATTGTAAGTGAACTCAGCTAGATGTAGGTATTTCTTCCAGTTTCCACCAAATTCCAGAATACAAGCACGAAGCATATCCTCCAGAATCTGAATAACTCTTTCAGATTGTCCATCTGTCTGGGGATGAAATGTAGTGCTAAAATTCAGATCTGTTCCCATGGCTTCCTGGAAACTCCTCCAATACCGTGCATTGAAGTGGGTATCACGATCTGACGTGATAGACAGTGGCACCCCGTGTAACCTCACGATGTGCTCTAGGTACAATTCTGACAGAATCTTCCGAGAATACGTTGCACGAAACGGTATGAAGTACGCAGACTTCGTCAACCTGTCCACCACCACCCAGATGGCATCGTGCTTCAGCTCGGTTCTCGGTAGCCCCATCAGAAAGTCCATGGTGATGTGCTCCCATTTCCATCCAGGGACAGGAAGAGGTTGCAACTCCCCCGCTGGCTTCTGGTGCTCAGCTTTAACCTGGAGGCAAGTCATACACTCCGAGACATACTCACGAACGTCTCTTTTCATGCCTCTCCACCAGTAGTATCTTTTCAGGTCCTGGTACATCTTTGTACTCCTTGGATGAATAGCATACATCGATTTGTGTGCCTCTTACAGAATCTTCTTCTTTACCTCACCCGCCTTAGGAACAGCAAGGTGGTTGCGGAAATACAAGGCTCCATCCTCCCGGATTCTCCAATCCTCAAATTGTTCTCCATTCTGGATTCGAATCCAAATTCCTTAGAGGTGTGGATCATGCCATTGATTTTGCTTAACCTGTTGCACAATAT
>NW_010360525.1:73044-75124 GCF_000414095.1 Morus notabilis
TTCCTGCTAAGGGCATCAGCCACCACATTAGCTTTTCCAGGATGATACTGCAGAGTGAAGTCATAATCTTCCATGTACTCTACCCATCTCCTCTGTCTGAGGTTCAGATCTTTCTGAGTAAACAAGTACTTCAGGCTCTTATGATCAGAGAAGACCTGAAACCTTGCTCCGTAGAGATAACATCTCCATATCTTCAGAGCAAATATTACCGTTGCTAACTCCAAGTCATGCATGGGGTAGTTCCGCTCATGTGGTCTCAGTTGGCGAGATGCGTAAGCTACTACGTGTCTGCCTTGCATCAAGACACAACCAAGCCCAACCCCCGAGGCGTCAGAGTACACCTCGTATGGCTCCTCGGTATTAGGAATTGTCAGAATCGGTGCACTTGTCAACCTTACCTTCAATTCCTGAAAGGTATGTTCACATTCAGCATCCCACTCGAATCTGACTTCTTTCTCGGTTAACCGAGTCATCGGTGCAGTGATACTCGAGAAATCCTTTACAAAACGCCGGTAATACCCTGCGAGTCCAAGAAAGCTTCGAATCTCTGCCACATTCTTCGGCCTTTCCCACTGTAACACAGTCTCAATCTTGGATGGGTCCACAGAAATTCCTTGTCCTAAAATTACATGGCCAAGGAACTTCACCTCTGTCAGCCAGAAGTCACACTTCTCCTTCTTCGCATACAACTGGTGTTCACGAAGAGTCTGAAGAACAATCCTCAAATGCTGTTCATGTTCTTCCCAAGCCTTCGAATACACCAAGATCTCATCAATGAACACAATGACGAACCGATCCAAGTACGGCCGAAAAACACGGTTCATCAAATCCATGAATGCAGCAGGGGCATTTGTCAACCCAAATGACATCACCAGGAACTCGAAGTGTCCATATCGAGTCTGAAAAGCAGTCTTCGGAATATCCTCTTCCCTGATTTTCAATTAGTGGTACCTGGACCTCAAGTCAATCTTAGAGTAAAACTGTGATCCACCCAACTGATCGAATAACTCATCGATCCTCGGCAATGGGTATTTATTCTTCACAGTTACCCTGTTCAATTGACGGTAGTCAATGCATAACCATAGAGATCCGTCGTGCTTTTTCACAAATAGCACCGGTGCACCCCAAGGAGAAGTACTATTCTAGATATATCCTTTTCCTGCCAACTCCTCAAGTTGCGTTCTTAATTCTTTCATCTCCGCCGGAGCCATCCGGTATGGAGGGATGGAAATAGGTGCCGTTCCCGGGACCAAGTCAATACAGAATTCAATCTCCTGATCTGGCGGTAAACCAGGTAGCTCATAAGGAAATACATCTGTAAACTCATCCACTACAGGGATTCTCACACTATCTCCAATTACTTCTAGTTCACCTCTTAAGGCAAGAAGGGAAGAGAAACAGGCTAGATTCTTTCGTCCCCCAATGCTGTACTTCAACAGTCGTTCCCTAAGGACTGGGGTCATCTCTGCCTGATAAGAAATTACTGCTCCGGAATCCGTCACCAAGGTCACTTTCCTACGGTAGCAATCAATAATTGCACCGTGCCTCGACAGCCAATCCGTTCCGAGTACCACATCAAACAGGTTCCTCAGAAGGATAATCAAATCTGCTCTCAATCGCTCACTACCAATCGTGATTTCACACGATTTGCACACACTCATCACCTCCACACATCCCAGTGGGGAGTTCAAAGTCATCGGGACTTCTAAATTCTCACTCTTCAGTTTCAAAGTCTGAACAAAAGAACTCAATATAGACGAGTGTGTGGCACCTGTATCAAACAACACGTGAGCAAAAGAATGAGAGATTAGAATCATACCCTCAACCACCGCGTTGCTGGTCTGACCTCCCAAACTGCCTCCTGCCAGGGTATAAGCTTGTCCCTGTACTTTTCCCTTTCCTCTGTCACCAACATTAGGCCGCTGAGCCGGAGGCCTATACTGTTGTGGTGGAGGCGATTGTGCCGGTCTCGACGCTTGAGGCCGGAACTGTGTATACTGAGGCGGCTGATAAGTCGGCGCAGGAAGGTATGACATCTGTTGTGGCTGGTATGGTGGCATGTACTGTGGTGGCCCTTCTT
>NW_010360525.1:75408-76690 GCF_000414095.1 Morus notabilis
TTGTAGCAGCAGCTACCAAACCCCGGAAGTTCCGAAGTCTTAAAGACACCAAGGATCTCCTCACAGAGTTCTTGAGGCCCCTCTCAAACTTAAGACATCTCATGTGTTCAGACTCCACTAGAGATGGCGCAAACCGGGATAGGTCATTAAACTTAGCCTCATATTCCCTCACAGACATGTCACCTTGCTGCAGCGACATGAAGTAGCAGCAGCTACCAAACCCCGGAAGTTCCGAAGTCTTAAAGACACCAAGGATCTCCTCACAGAGTTCTTGAGGCCCCTCTCAAACTTAAGACATCTCATGTGTTCAGACTCCACTAGAGATGGCGCAAACCGGGATAGGTCATTAAACTTAGCCTCATATTCCCTCACAGACATGTCACCTTGCTGCAGCGACATGAATTCCAGTGCTTTTTCTTCCCTGTAACTCTGAGGGAAGTACTGGTCATTGAACAGCACCTCAAACTGCTCCCAGGTCATCCCTACGACATCCATTCTCCTCTTGACCTGTTTCCACCAAGTGTTTGCTAACCCTTCCATCTTGTATACCGCAAATTCCACCCAGTATTCATCTGGGACTCCCATAGTACTCAAGTGCTTGACCATGGAGTCAATCCAGAACTCCACTTCCTGGGGTCCTCCCTCACTATTAAATGAGGGAATAGGCGCTCGCCTGAATTCCCGAAAATACCCTTGTTTCGGATCCTCAGCCGGTCGCTCATTCCGAGCTCTAGTGGCCATGCCTTGAAAGGTAGCATACATGGCATCCAAGAACCCTTGATTCGGTTGTTCCGGTTGAGTGCCTAGTCTACGGCGAGGCACCATTTCCTTCAACTGAAATAAAACTAGACTGTTCAGTGGATAATAGATGTCACACATGTATGTACAATCCTGGGGTTCTTGACCTAAAGCTCTGATACCACTCCTGTCATGCCCCCTAACCAGGGTGGGTGACGTGGAACTCGATTTGGGATTAATAAAGCAGATTCCCAACCGGGTCCCACACTTAACTGCATTAAAATATAAATAAACGACATAATCCAGGAGCCTCTGACACACAGGGCTCCACCCTATAGGACATACAGTATCCTACATACATGCACATGTAAATAATCAATTACAACAGACATCATCCATGGTCTAGTAAATCCAAATGTCATTTATTACAAATTCTTACATATTCCTTACACTTTATGTCAGAGGATGAACACAATCCTCACTTGATCATTCCGTAGCACCACTTAGCTACTCCTGCTACTGTGCCCCGCTCCTAGAGTCTCCT
>NW_010360525.1:77073-77669 GCF_000414095.1 Morus notabilis
GGGCCCCATGACTGGACAAGCCATGAGGTTCCATGACTAGACAAGCTATGGATTCCATGGACAGGACAAGCCAAGGATTTCCATAAACTAACAAGCCATGGTTTTTAAAACATTTTTCTTTCGCAAACCAATCCCTTTCTTTAAAACACTTTCAAGGCCAAAATCCTTATTGAAAACAGGCTCACAAGGTAAAGGAATAGAAATCCTACCTCGCACAATCAAACCTGGGACTAGCGTTACCCTTTTCCGGCTTCCGCTTCCTCAAGCCCCTTCAGTCTGAATCCACAGCGAGCACTGATACAAAATGACACTTTAGGATCAATTCTCAGTCCTAAAGTAATCCAATCTCAATCATATACCAAGATTTCCTATTAGTGTGCCCTAATCAAATTTCATGTTTCAATAATCAATTCCAAGGGTTTTCAATCTCAAACAAGGATTAAAGATGCTAATCCTTTTATCCCAAGTCCCCAAATGAACCTAATTTGGGTTTTCCCCGAAAACAGGGGTCAAAACAACAATTTCAGGCCAAACAGGGTAAAACCCCGTGTACACCGGTCGACCGGTGACAGAGAAGTGCATCACCACCGGTCGGC
>NW_010360525.1:77832-79146 GCF_000414095.1 Morus notabilis
CATGTCTCCATGCTTCAGAAATGTCAACCTGAGCCGGAAGCAGTAGTGCAGTGGTTTGACGTTCCGATACAGTATGACGCGTCATACGAGGAGGCACCAGTTCAGATTCTTGACCGAAAAATAAAGAATCTGCGTCATCGTGAGATCCCATTAGTGAAAGTGTTATGGCAGCACCATGGAGTTGAGGAAGCAACATGGGAGCTTGAAACGATGATGCATGAACGTTATCCGCATCTGTTTGCACTTTGAGGTGAGCTTTAATTTCGGGGACGAAATTGCTTAAGGGGGGTGGAGCTGTAACACCCTGAAGAATTAATTGAGATTAATTAAGGTAATTGAGATTATTAGTGTGCCTAATCTGATTTAATTAATTGAGTTTAAATAATTCCAAGGTATTTAAATTATTCACAGTAATTTATTTAATCCAGAAGTGTGTATGGGCGTATTTCTGGACTATTATATTTTACACGTCATTTTCTTTTATTTTTCTTTTCTTTTATTTTTTTTCTTTTTCCTTTATTTTCTTTCCTTTTCTTTTTCTTTCCCGTACGTTTCTCTCTCTCTCTCTCTCTCTCTCTCTCTCATACTTCTGTGCTCCCTCTCCCTCTCTCTCTCCCATTTGTGTCTCAAATCAAAACCGGATTCGAACCAAGAGTGATTTCAAAGAGTTTTCAATGTGAAGAGAAGGATTCGAGGTAAGATTACTGAAAGAACCTCTCTTGAATCTATGTTTTTCAGATTTCAAAACTTATTTTTGGTTCAAAACGAATTTTGATGGATTTTGAGTAAAACTAGGGTAGAAATTGGAGATCTTGGGTTCTTTGGACTTATTTTAGTACCTAGAACCCGGATCTAGTGGTTGTCCCTTGAGATTTTACGAATTGGGACTGGATTTGCAGGTTTTTGAACTGATTTCCGCGAGTTTTTGTGAACTGGCGTTCTCCCCCGGTCGACCGCATTGGTCGACCGGATCTTGCTATGGCCACCGGCCGACCGGTCCGGTCGACCGGATGCACACCACCGGCCGACCGGTGGTGATGCACTTCTCTGTCACCGGTCGACCGGTGTACACGGGGTTTTACCCTGTTTGGCCTGAAATTGTTGTTATGTCCCCTATTTTCGGGGAAAACCCAAATTAGCTTCATTTGGGGACTTCGGATAAAAGGATTAGCATCTTTAATCCTTGTTTGAGATTGAAAACCCTTGGAATTGATTATTGAAACATGAAATTTGATTAGGGCACACTAATAGGAAATCTTGGTATATGATTGAGATTGGATTACTTTAGGACTGAGAATTGATCCTAAAGTGTCA
>NW_010360525.1:80143-82408 GCF_000414095.1 Morus notabilis
TTATTTACGGTTATATTTCCTTTGAGAAAAAGGATGTGAGGTTCCGGCTGTTTTGTCGGGACTGAATGTCTTATTTTATTTATGTATTCAATTATTTATTCATGCGCTCATTTATTTTAAATATTTCAAATTATATCCTACTGGGCCTTTCGCTCACGTTTTATGTTTTAAATGTTAAACCCCTCCCAGGAGACTCGAGGAGCGGTGCAGGGTAGCTGGAGTTGCTACTGTTGGATCAAGTGAGGATTGAGTTTATCCTCTTTAACAAATGTAAGGAATTTGAGAAATTATGTAAACCTATTTAATATTGGATTTACTAGACTGTGGTTGATGTCTGTTGTAATGATTAATTACATGAGCATGTATGTACGATACTGTATGTCCTGTGGTGTGGAGCCCTGTGTCAGAGGCTCCTGGATTATGTAATTTATTTATATTTTAATGCAGTTAAGTGTGGGGCCCGGTTGGGAATCTGCTTTATTAATCCCTAATCGAGTTCCATGTCACCCACCCCGGTTGGGGGGGCATGACAGGAGTGGTATCAGAGCTTTAGGTCAAGAACCCCAGGATTGTACATACATGTGTGACATCTGTTATCCACTAAACAGTCTAGTTTTATTTTAGTTGAAGGAAATGGCGCCTCGCCGTAGACTAGGCACTCAACCGGAACAACCGAATCAAGGGTTCTTGGATGCCATGTATTCTGCCTTTCAAGGCATGGCCACTAGAGCTCGGAATGAGCGACCGGCTGAGGATCGGAAACAAGGGTATCTTCAGGAATTCAGGCGAGCGCCTATCCCCTCGTTTAATAGTGAGGGAGGACCCTAGGAAGCGGAGTTCTGGATTGACTCCATAGTTAAACACTTGAGTACTATGGGAGTCCCAGATGAATACTGGGTGAAATTTACGGTATACAAGATGGAAGGGTTAGCAAACACTTGGTGGAAATAGGTCAAGAAGAGAATGGACGTCGTAGGATTGACCTGGGAGCAGTTTGAGACGCTGTTCAATGACCAGTATTTCCCTCAGAGTTACAGGGAAGAAAAAGCACTGGAATTCATGTCGCTGCAGCAATGTGACATGTCAGTGAGGCAATATGAGGCTAAGTTTAATGACCTATCCCGATTTGCGCCATCTTTGGTGGAGTCTGAACACATGAGATGTCTTAAGTTTGAGAGGGGCCTCAAGAACTCTATGAGGAGATCCTTGGTGGCTCTAAGACTTCAAAACTTCCAGGATTTGGTAGCTGCTGCTACACGGGGGGACAAGGATAACTTGGCCTATCGCCAAAGCAAAGAAGAAGAGGCGGGTCGAGTCTCTGTCTCTGGTAGACCTTCTGTTTCAGGTGGACCACAGCGGAGTGGTAGAAGAAACTGCAACCAGGGGCAGATGGGTAGGGAAATGGCAAGCGGTGGCAGCAGTTCATCCGGGAGTGACAGAAATGCTCCATACGGGCCCAGGTGTCATCATTGTGGGCAGGTGGGCCATATTAGGAGGAATTGTCCTAATCGGCCACCGACTCAACAAGCCCAAAGTGACACTTCCTACAGCCAAGAAGGGCCACAACAGTACATGCCACCATACCAGCCACAACAGATGTCATACCCTCATACGCCGACTTATCAACCGCCTTAGTATACACAGTTCTGGCCTCAAGCGCCGAGACTGGCACAACTGCATCCACCATAACAGTATAGGCCTCCAGCTCAGTGGCCTAATGTTGGTGACAGAGGAAAGGGAAAAGTACAGGGACAAGCTTATACCCTGGCAGGAGGCAGTTCGGGAGGTCAGACCAGCAACGCGGTGGTTGAGGGTATGATTCTAATCTCTCATTCTTTTGCTCACGTGTTGTTTGATACAGGTGCCACACACTCATTTATATCGAGTTCTTTTGTTCGGACGTTGAAACTGAAGAGTGAGAATTTAGAAGTCCTGATGACTTTGAACTCCCCACTGGGATGTGTGGAGGTGATGAGTGTGTGCAAATCATGTGAAATCACGATTGGTAGTGAGCGATTGAGAGCAGATATGATTATCCTTCCGATGACCCTATTTGATGTGGTACTCGGAATGGATTGGCTGTCAAGGCACGGTGCAATTGTTGATTGCAACCGTAGGAAAGTGACCTTGATGACGGATTCCGGAACAGTAATTTCTTATCAAGCAGATATGAACCCAGTCCTTGGGGAACGACTGTTGAAGTACAGCGTTGGGGGACGGAAGAATCTAGCCTGTTTCTCTTCCCTTCTTGCCTTAAGAGGTGAA
>NW_010360525.1:82543-83158 GCF_000414095.1 Morus notabilis
TCCATACCGGATGGCTCCGGCGGAGATGAAAGAATTAAGAACGCAACTTGAGGAGTTGGCAGAAAAGGGATATATCCGGAATAGTACTTCCCCTTGGGGTGCACCGGTGCTATTTGTGAAGAACCATGACAGATCTCTTTGGTTGTACATTGACTACTGTCAATTGAACAGGGTGATTGTGAAGAATAAGTACCCACTGCCGAGGATCGATGAATTGTTCGATCAGTTGGGTGGATCACAATTCTACTCTAAGATTGATTTGAGATCTGGGTACCATCAGCTGAAAATCAAGGAGGAAGACATTCCGAAAACTGCTTTCAGAACTCGGTACGGGCACTTCGAGTTTCTGGTAATGCCGTTTGGGTTGACGAATGCCCCTACTGTATTCATGGATTTAATGAACTGTGTTTTTCGGCCGTACTTGGATCGGTTCGTCATTGTGTTCATTGATGACATCTTGGTGTATTCGAAGACTTGGGAAGAACATGAACAGCATTTGAGGATTGTTCTTCAGACTCTTCGTGAACACCAGTTGTATGCAAAGAAGGAGAAGTGTGACTTCTGGCTGACAGAGGTGAAGTTCCTTGGCCATGTAATTTCAGGACAAGGAATTTC
>NW_010360525.1:83432-84268 GCF_000414095.1 Morus notabilis
GGCTTGGTTGTGTCTTGATGCAAGGCAGACACGTAGTAGCTTACGCATCTCGCCAACTGAGACCGCATGAGCGGAACTACCCCACGCATGACTTGGAGTTAGCAGCGGTGATATTTGCTCTGAAGATATGGAGATGTTATCTCTACGGAGCAAGGTTTCAGGTCTTCTCTGATCATAAGAGCTTGAAGTACTTGTTTACTCAGAAAGATCTGAACCTCAGACAGAGGAGATGGGTAGAGTACATGGAAGATTATGACTTCACTCTGCAGTATCATCCTGGAAAAGCTAATGTGGTGGCTGATGCCCTTAGCAGGAAAACGTCAGGGACTCTGGCGTCATTAGCTTTGGAGGATTGGAAGAGGACTGAAGTAGTGAGTGAGTATGATCTTCAGTACCATGAAGATTATAACCAGGCTATGGTGTATAATCTGGTCTCTACACCGGACATTGTGCAACAAGTTAAGCAGAATCAATGGCAGGATCCCCACCTCTAAGGGATTTGGATTCGGATCCAGAATGGAGAACAATTCGAGGATTGGAGAATCCGGGAGGACGGAGCCTTGTATTTCCGCAACTGCCTTGCTGTTCCTAAGGTGGGTGAGGTAAAGAAAGCGATTCTGCATGAAGCTCACAAATCGAGGTACTCCATTCATCCGGGTAGTACCAAGATGATTATGACTTCACTCTGCAGTATCATCCTGAAAAAGCTAATGTGGTGGCTGATGCCCTTAGCAGGAAAACGTCAGGGACTCTGGCGTCATTAGCTTTGGAGGATTGGAAGAGGACTGAAGTAGTGAGTGAGTATGATCTTCAGTACCATGAGGATTATAACCAGG
>NW_010360525.1:84393-85260 GCF_000414095.1 Morus notabilis
TTCTGCAACCGCCTTGCTGTTCCCAAGGCGGGTGAGGTAAAGAAGAAGATTCTGCAAGAGGCACACAAATCGACGTATGCTATTCATCCAGGGAGTACAAAGATGTACCAGGACCTGAAAAGACAGTACTGGTGGAGAGGCATGAAAAGAGATGTTTGTGAGTATGTCTGTATGTCTCGGAGTGTATGACTTGCCTCCAGGTTAAAGCTGAGCACCAGAAGCCAGCGGGGGAGTTGCAATCTCTTCCTGTCCCTGGATGGAAATGGGAGCACATCACCATGGATTTTCTAATGGGGCTACCGAGAACCGAGCTGAAGCACGATGCCATCTGGGTGGTGGTGGATAGGTTGACGAAGTCTGCGCACTTCATACCATTTCGTGCAACGTATTCTTGGAAGATTCTGTCAGAATTGTACCTGGAGCACATCGTGAGGCTACACTGAGTGCCATTGTCTATCACGTCAGATCGTGATACGCATTTTAATGCAAGGTATTGGAGGAGTTTCCAGGAAGCCATGGAACAGATTTGAATTTTAGCTCCGTATTTCATCCTCAGACAGATGGACAATCTGAAAGAGTCATTCAGATTCTGGAGGATATGCTTCGTGCTTGTATTCTAGAATTCGGTGGGAACTGGAAGAAATATCTGCATCTTGCTGAGTTTGCGTACAACAACAGCTATCAGGCCAGCATTGGAATGGCACCGTTTGAAGCTCTGTATGGTCGTCCTTGTAGGTCACCTGTGTGTTGGTTGGAACCAGAGGATCGACTGAGCACTGGGCCATAAATCATTCAAGAGAATAATGAGAAGATAGCTGTGATTCGGGAACGACTGTTGACAGCTCAAAGTCGTCAAAAAAGTTATGC
>NW_010360525.1:87642-94471 GCF_000414095.1 Morus notabilis
TTGGATTTACTAGACTGTGGTTGATGTCTGTTGTAATGATTAATTACATGAGCATGTATGTACGATACTGTATGTCCTGTGGGGTGGAGCCCTGTGTGTCAGAGGCTCCTGGATTATGTAATTTATTTATATTTTAATGCAGTCAAGTGTGGGGCCCGGTTGGGAATCTGCTTTATTAATCCCTAATTGAGCTCCACGTTACCCACCCCGTTTGGGGGGGGGGGGGGGGGTTTCAGTAATCTTACCTCGAATCCTTCTCTTGACGTTGAAAACTCTTTGAAATCACTCTTGGTTCGAATCCGGTTTTGATTTGAGACACAAATGGGAGAGAGAGAGGGAGAGAGAGAGAGCACGGAAGTGTGAGTGAGAGAGAGAGAGAGAGAGAGAAATGCACGGGAAAGAAAAAAAAAGGAAAGAAAAGAAAGGAAAAAGAAAAATAAAGAAAAGAAAAGAAAAATAAAAGAAAATGACATGTGTAAAATATAACAGTCCAGAAATGCGCCCATACACACTTCTGGATTAAATAAATTACTGTGAATAATTTAAATACCTTAGAATTATTTAAACTCAATTAATTAAATCAGATTAGGCACACTAATAATCTCAGTTACCTTAATTAATCTCAATTAATTCTTCAGGGTGTTACAGGACGAAGTCGTAAAAGGCATAGTTTTTATCTTTTCAGACATGTACGCCTTGAACTAAGTGCGGAGTCTGGAGCTTAGAGCCATCCACACTATATGCCTGTTCTTGGCACATCTCCCATCCTAATATCTGGCTGTTCCAAAGAAGCATTCCATTTCAAAGGATGTGGCCGGGCTCCATCTTTATGGTTGACCAACTAAACCATCTATTCAGTGAGGTTTAGATGTTCGGTGAATCATGAATGCTAGGTTACGAAAGGTAAGTAAGCAGGTTGGTCATCAATTCGAAGGCCGTGTTTTCATCTCCAGTCATGTGATCTTTGATGAATTATCATTTCCGTTTGCTACTATCCAGTCTCCAGGTTCTACTAATGGCACTTCTTATGATGATATGGTTTTCATCCCTGTGGTGCGTACTGAGGAGCGTGTCACCCCTGTGACTCCTCCGCCGGTAGCTCCTACTATGGCAGTTTTATCACCACTTCCTTATAGTTTCCCTGCTCCAGTTGAGATTACTCATGCCACTAATGCAACGACTTTGGCTGCTTCTAGCATTAGCAGTGATTCGATTACTATTCCTGCTATTGCTGTTGAAACAGCCCCTGACGGAATGGAATTCCATAAATCTTTTAATCCTTCTTTGAATCCCAGTTACCAAAAGCGGGAGAATCTTCGTTACATGCCTAGCGTAGGATAATGATGCGTAGGATCTTTGATCGATAGGCTAGGTCTGACAAAGGAAAAGGTCAAGGGTAGACTCCGTTCAGTTGGAGCGAGGGGTTATGGAGGTAGTGAAGGGTGGTAGTAGATCACCAGTCTAAGACTTTAATCGTTAGTGCCTTTATCCAGGTATCCCTACTTTTTTTTAGGGTAAGAGCGTAGTTTACTTTTTGAAAGGCTTCCAGGAGCGATACCAATAGCAATACAATACCGAGGTTCACATTTTTTTTTTAGAGAGGGTCGTTGTTAGAACTCCAGCTGGACTAGAAGGAAAGGGCAGACTACCTGAAGCTCTCCTGACAGGGAGAAAGGAGGAGAGGTGAAACCTCTAGGCCAAGGAGCTGAAGCCCGTAAGTCTGAGAGAAGGAAATGTAAATCCATTATCTTCCTTGACTTCGTTTGGTAGCTTTTCATCACGTCGCCTTATCATTAAATAGTCCGAGTCAAGCATAAGACTAGCCTTCTTATGAGCCAAGATTAAATGCCAGGGACCATTCCTATTCCATGCCACGGGGCATCCCCTTTTATGTTAAAATGCCCTTGATCATAACCAAAGAAAGGCAAGGAAAGACTTACAATCCTAGGAGTGAAGAGTGAACACATTACTAGAAAAACTAGTTCAGTAGACAGGGGTGACCAACTACATCTGCGTTTAATTCAAGAGTTTGAAGTACAGAGATCTTTCCTAGGGGTAAGTAAAGGATTCCTTCTGGCCTTCTCTTCTGCTCTGGTAGCTAAGTCACTCTTCTCTTTCCTTTATTAGGAATAGACAAGTCTCAGTCTTGCCCTTAATAGGAATGGAATCAAAATTCGGAGGTCAGCTTGTTTTAGGTCAGAAAGGGAATAAGGTTCTATCTCACTTGAAGACAAGGTTCAGTGTACCTGAATGCCCCTAATAATAAAGAAAGGGCATTCAGGTTCAAATCCAATTCGTGAGGTAACTCTGCCTCTTCACTAGAGTCGAGTTAAAAATTACATCCAATCACAAACTACACGAAGGTGCTCCTTTTTCATGGGGATTTACCGCACAGAGGAAGAGAACGAACTTCAAATATCCCCTTTCCACTCAATCCAAAAACAAGATCGGACGTTATTCCGGTTCGTCTCCATTTTTGTGAAAATATTCCTCAAGCAAGGCAGTCGATAAGTCATCGAAGGGTTTGTGTGAATAATGGAATGGTAAGTATTACTCATTTGAAAGTTTCCCACGGTGATCTAATATCTTTTCAAGAAAATGACGCAAGAATCTGCAGTGAAGAAATAAGGAGATCTTTCTATATCGAAATTTTAGTTGAAAAAATCATAGGCAAATTCCGGCCGGTAAGAATGTGGAGAAGAACCAAAACAAAATGGTTCCACCTACTAAAAACTAAGAGGGGATGCCGCCTACTACTAAAATCCCAATTTTTGCAACAGTTGCGTTCTTCTATGCAAGAAGAAGACTTAGAAAGAACAAAGAAGTTTGGATCCGAAAAAGTATGCTTAGGTAGTTCCTTCGCAGAGCACAACAGAAGTCCTATAGTTTACAACTCTTCTTTTTATAGTAATAAAGATTTCTCCGCATCCCCCCATCAGTTTACTATGAAGAGAAGAATCAAAAGGATTGAACTACCTACTCATTATTTGGAGGTGAATCATAGAACACCAAAAGCTATGGTATCTTATGGACCTAACATAGGTCACATCCCTCACGACATAAGATTGAAAGATCTAAACCTTCTTCTTCGGAGCGGAAACAGATGTGGCCAAAACATATAAAGATCAGCGTAGTCGCTCATAGGGACATATCTATCTGGATAGAGGAGAGTCTAGATCGATTCATAGATAGATTTCTATCCATATAGATAGGTATCTCCATGGATAGAGATAAAGATAGGGATCCATCTAGATCTTGATTCCCTCTTTCCATTTTTTTTTTCTTGATTGCCTTTTTTTTTAGGACAAGTTTTAAATCTTAATGCAGGCAAGGAAACATAGTTTTTCTATTATTACTTACTGGGTCAGAGCGTAGACGAGCGAGTAGAGCCCAGGAAACAGGGAAGCCCGTCATAGAGCAGTCTTCAACTTCTAGTCGACTGCTGGCCTGAGAGAAGGCGGCCTCCCCCGGGAAACATGGCCCAATTTCTCTTCTTTCTTTTTTATTTTGGGTTTCTTTATTTTTTTACGGGCCCAGAACGCTAAAATAAAAGGTGGGGGAGAAGCAAGCCGAACCTTTGATCGACCTGGACACATAAAAAATTCTCGGCGCCGAGAGAGATTTGAGATTCCGTAACTAACTCAGTGAGTGCTTTCTAAGAAGGGCTTGGAAGAAGAAAATGAAATACGAACAACCGCGCTGGTCGGAATAGATCGACTTTCATGCTAGTTCTTTCTCCAGCATGAAAGTTCCATTTCAGGGAAGGATGACGTACCATGATACTTTCTGTTTTGTCGAGCCCTGCTTTGGTCTCTGGTTTGATGGTTGCACGTGCTAAAAATCTGGTACATTCCGTTTTGTTTCCCATTCTAGTCTTTCGTGACACTTCAGTTTTACTTCTTTTGTTAGGTCTCGACTTCTTTGCTATTATCTTCCCAGTAGTTCATATAGGAGCTATAGCCGTTTCATTCCTTTTCGTTGTTATGATGTTCCATATTCAAATAGCGGAGATTCACGAAGAAGTATTGCGCTATTTACCAGTGAGTGGTATTATTGGACTGATCTTTTGGTGGGAAATGTTCTTTATTTTAGATAATGAAACCATTCCATTACTACCAACCCAAAGAAATACGACCTCTCTGAGATATACGGTTTATGCCGGAAAGGTACGAAGTTGGACTAATTTGGAAACATTGGGCAATTTACTTTATACCTACTATTCCGTCTGGTTTTTGGTTCCTAGTCTTATTTTATTAGTAGCCATGATTGGGGCTATAGTACTAACTATGCATAGGACTACTAAGGTGAAAAGACAGGATGTATTCCGACGAAATGCTATTGATTTTAGGAGGACTATAATGAGGAGGACGACAGACCCACTCACGATCTACTAAAGGGCAAGTAGCTTGATTGGTTCGAATCCAATTTGTTATGATGTTCCATATTCAAATAGCGGAGATTCACGAAGAAGTATTGCGCTATTTACCAGTGAGTGGTATTATTGGACTGATCTTTTGGTGGGAAATGTTCTTTATTTTAGATAATGAAACCATTCCATTACTACCAACCCAAAGAAATACGACCTCTCTGAGATATACAGTTTATACTAGAAAGGTACGAAGTTGGACTAATTTGGAAACATTGGGCAATTTACTTTATACCTACTATTCCGTCTAGTTTTTAGTTCCTAGTCTTATTTTATTAGTAGCCATGATTGGGGCTATAGTACTAACTATGCATAGGACTACTAAGGTGAAAAGACAGGATGTATTCTGATGAAATGCTATTGATTTTAGGAGTACTATAATGAGGAGGATGACAGACCCACTCATGATCTACTAAAGGGCAAGTAGCTTGATTGGTTCGAATCCAATTCATGAGATGGCAGTGATCTTTAGTTGGCCATGGCCATAGTGTGCTGTTTTTTCACTACACCACAAAAGGCCTTTCGTAGCTGACGAAAAACGCTATTAATCACTATCAATAGCGCTTTTTAGAGCGCTAGGACAGCAGGCACTATTATAGGTCCTAAGAAAACATAGCGTTTCAAGAGAGTTATAAAAAATGCTATAGAATTGAAGTATTATAGCGTGTAAGAAAAGTTATTTTCATCCTCTTACAGCTCTTTAGCATAGCTACGATACAGATTAATAACTTTTTTTCCTTGTTATGTTCATACTGTTGTAACTTTTTAAAATTATTATTGATATCCTTTTGAATTCATTCAAATAAATGGTAATTCCGAGATATGTGATATATCTAAATAAGAACATTCAAATTAAAACATAAAAACATTCAACATATCAATTGTTATCAGTATCTACCAAGTTGTCAATAAAATTACGTCTACAACATAATTCATACAGTGTCCAAAACCTTAACATTCAAAACAAGTAAAGAAAACAGAGAAGTCATCTCCAAAACATCTGAGTGCAATGGTGAAGTAAATCCTTCCATCTTGACATAATGCTTCAACAGAAAAGTCATCTCCATTGTTTAACCTGTAAGAAAATGATCCACTATCAAAACAATAATCAAACTCAACTAAAACTTCCACCATTTAACCTATAAATAAAGCAAGGATTGTGACCAGAAACTGCAAAAAGGAAAAAAAACAAAACACAGGTAAAATGTACACTATGAGCATACCTTGCGGGACTGCTTCTCGAGCTTCTCTTGCCCAGTTTTCTGAAATTGCAAACATGACACCATTGCAATAGGAAGTAAGACAATGATACAGAAAAACTGAACCAGCCGTAGAGTTATAAGAATCTTATAATTTCCAAAAACACAACATACATACAAATAGTACTTGCCAAACATAACTCAAATAGTTCAGGCAGACATATGGCCCACAAGATTTATGCTTGACAACATGAGCCAATCTTAGTTGGAACAAAAATGGGAGCTATATAATTGCTAATTTAATCCTTCTTTGTACCTGATCTCTTTAGGAACATGAGACCAAGTATGATCATCGAAGGTAATGACAATATAAACTTCACAAATATGCATGAGTGCCCACACAGGATTTCATTCAATTGTAGAAAGGCATGCAACAATTTTCAACAATGTTCATTTTAGTACTACCAAGTAATGGGGGGCCTGGGCTGGTGGGGGCCTGGCCTAGGGCATGGGCTAGGGGCGGGGCCTGGGCTGGAGGGGGGCCTGGGCTAGGGGCAGGGCCTGGGCCTGTGGGTACATGGTGAACGAGGTCTTTCGGGTCGCTTCGCATCAAACACCCTTCAGCAACTTCTGCAGTTCCAACCCAGTCTAACAGCTTACAGTTGTTGGTAATTTTGGGTAAATTAGTACTCACACTCTGACAATAATACAATGAATATAAGCAATTACAAATAAAAAATACAGGGAAAAAAGAACAGGATACTTGTGTTTCTAGACACAACAATTTAAATTCCTCCTGCGATATTCAACAAAGACAAATGAGATTCAGATTGTAGCTAATTGTATCAATTTTATGCCAGCATATCCCACAACGTTTAAGGAAATCTATTCCAAGAAACAAAAAATTATGCAACATTGTTAAGTCCGTAGTTGAGCCCATTCAAGTTTGTTAGAAAAGGTACCTATATGTTTCCATGCAAAGAAGTGGCAACCTGGAAATTCAGTACCAATAGAATCAAGCATATTAAAATTAACTCAAGGTTAACAAAACTTATAAAATTTTTGCAATGAAATAAAACATTATTCTTCTAAACAGTGAAAGAACTCTATAGTTAAAACCTGAGTATTGGCAAACCAAGATAAATGAAAGAACTCTAAGAGATTTTTTTAAAAGTAAAATCAAAATTAATTGTAACGTCTTAGA
>NW_010360526.1:0-830 GCF_000414095.1 Morus notabilis
TTATAACTTTATTTAAGTTTATGTTCTTTTAAGTTTGAATTCGAGTTTGTGACTAAAACTCAACTTGTTTCCCCTTTTAACTCGAGTTCAGAAACTCAAACTCAAATTAATGAACAGTATTTTTTCTATTCTTAAAAATGCTATAACTTTTTCGTTTTAATTCTGATTGAGGTGATTTTTTTTCTACGCGTTGACAACCATATACCTTATTAAAATTTTTTATCAGCATTGAGTTTTTATTAAAATACTATCTAAATATAAATTCAAGTTTTGACTCACTCAAACACAAACTCAAAAAGATTCTTATCTCAAACCATAACTCAAATGTACACAACCAAACACAAACTCAAGTTACAACTTCAACTAAAGTTATAACTCAAACTCAATTCAAAATTTACACTCAAGTCACCTAACTCAAAAAGGGCAAAAGAATAATGTGTTTGGCATGCACCGATCTTTATACTTAAGACTTTCATAGAGGGCAGACCCAGCAGTACTTGAAACTATAACCATAAGACATGTCATGGTGGTCCATTATTGCTAGGTAGTAAAATTAAAATTACTTAAGATTATGAACTTATTTTTCTATCCTCCGTTTTGTTTTCAAATAGTAACAACCCCTATATGCAAAACTACAAGTAAGGTGACCCACCTGGAGAAAGTAGAAACACAACAAAATAAATTTTGGGGTTAATTTCAATTTTATCCCTCAAGAATACTCGTTGTTCCGTTTTGTCTCTGAAATATTTAAATGTCATACTAATTACCCTCGAGCTTTACGGGTGCTACATTTTCGGTCCCTCCATCACAAAACCGTGAAAAAATACACG
>NW_010360527.1:0-837 GCF_000414095.1 Morus notabilis
GGAACCTTGCTTTCCAAACACCAAAAGTGCACTCAATAGCATTTCTTAGAGACGAATACGTGTAATTGAACAACTGACGCTGAGTTCGAGGACGACTACGTCTTGCCCTATACTCTTGAAGGTGATATGTGCTCCCCCGGTACGGCGCCAAGAAACAATCATTGTTCGAGTAGCCAGAGTCTACAAGGTAGTATTTACCTACATTATCCATTACAAATCAATAATTAAGTACAGACAACTCTTTAGTGCAATCAATCAACCAACGATGATGCTTGTTTATCAACATATATAGCAAGGATTCTAGATGACATACCGGGCGGTGGAGTTGGGAAATTTTTTTCTCGTATCCCTGTTACGGATGCAAGAACGTGGGCATCATGGGCAGAGCCCTCCCATCCAGCTAATATGTAGGTAAACTTCATGTCAAATGAACATACCCCTAACACATTTTGGAAGTAAAAACCCTTCCTATTCCTCCATACTTCGGGGTTACCTGATGGTGGAACACAAGGGACGTGAGTCCTGTCGAGAGCTCCAACACAATTCTGTAATCAATTAACAACAACGATGTTACCAATCTTATAATGTTAGTCGCTAACGATATGACATATGACTATTGACATACCTTAAACCATGGCAAATACTTGCTTCCATTCGCAGCAATGACTGGATCAATAATGTTAAAATTCGGGGGTGTTATGAAATCATGCCGCAGGTTACATATTGCCTCTAATACAGCCTCGAAGCATTTGGAAATTGTGAATCCAGAATGCTGCCATTGATCCTGTGATTCCCTATTGCTTTGGCTTTGGGACACAATGTATAAGAAGATAAAAA